>NC_083718.1:20817500-21120530 GCF_028564815.1 Eubalaena glacialis
CACAGGGTATTGAATCTAGTTCCCTGTGCTATACAGTAGGACCTTGTTGTTTATCCATTCTCTGTATAATAGTTTGCACCTGCTAATCCCAAACCCCAATCCTTCCCTCCCCCACCCCCTCCCCTGGCAACCCCAAGTCTGTTCTCTGTGTCTGTGAGTCTCTTTCTGTTTTGCAAATAACTTCATTTGTGTCATATTTTAGATCCCACATATAAGCGATATCATAAGGTATTTGTCTTTCTCTTTATGACTTCTTTCACTTTGTATGATAATCTCTAGGTCCATCCATGTTGCTACAAATGGCGTTATCTCATTCTTTTTATGACTAAATAATATCCGTTGTGTATACGTACCATATCTTCTTTATCCCTTCATCTGTCAATGGACATTTAGGCTGAGAAACAGAATCTATTAAACAGGATCAGAAGACCGAGCTCTCCTTGCCAGCCATTACTAGCCATGCAGGGAATACTGGCCACCAGTGTCATTGTCATATGGCAATCGTGGATGAGTGGGCCTGGCTCGTGTTGGTAACCATTTAAATGCACAAAGGGGCAGGATTAGCTCACTTTCCCCTGACACTTAGGCTCTCTAGAATGTGCAGCCTAAATAGAGAAGGAAAGAAAGTCACTTTCATCTTCCTGGTTCTCATTCCCCTCCCTCCCTTACTGATGCCACTCAATCTGGAATCCAGTGGCTAATTCCAAGGGGCATATTTTGTCCTTAGAAGGAATGTACAGGGCTTGCATTCCTGTGCTCAGAAGAGAGTGTGGTCTAATGGGTAAGAAGTGGGAGTGGCAGGGAGGTGGGTTCTATTTAAAGCCTCCCCACTAACTCACTGAGGCATCCTAAGGAAATGGCTTCATTTCTCTAGGCCTTGGGTTTCCTCTCATTAAAGGCAGGAGAGCTAGCCCCTCAGCAGGGTATGTCTGCAGACAGAGAAGTTAGTGTGAGAAGCACTTGGAGATGGGGAGTTATGTGGTCACAGCAAATATGGAATCTGGAGAGGGACATTCTTTCCCCACCTTCTCCTAAGCATTACAAAACGCCTACATCCAGCCAGTCAGGAATGTCAAGACTCCATCTCAATCCAACGGAAGCTCTGCCTTTGGGAAACAGTGGAGATCATGAGGATTTTGCAAGCCCTCCTGCTGGGTCAGCATTCACCCTCCTCCCTGAGGTTTGGGGGAGGCAGAATGGGGGAGCAGGAAAGCCCTGGCCCAGGTGACTGAATGTAAGATGACTGGGCCTGGCTCGATCTGTCTCCCTCTTGGACTTGGGGCCAGAGCCTGCCCAACTGCAAGTTTAAAACTCTAATGATCTCCGACACCCTTTCCAGCTCTTTGACACCCCAAGGTTCTATAACTCTGAGCTATGAAATCTTTTCCAATGTGGCCAAAAATTCGAGAAATAAATAGAGAATGACTTGGTTCCCACTAAGAGGCACATGGCCTGCACTCAATCCTTTCCGCCTTCCCCTGGAGAGGTTCCCTGCATTGTCCTTTCACTAGTTCATCCAGTTTTTTTGAGTCCTTACTTGCCTTGATCTAGAGACTGAGTTAGACCTAGAAATTGGGGTAATACAAGGTTCTGCCTTCAAAGCTCTTACCTTTAGCAAGAGCAACCGGTCCTGACAAATGGCTACACAAGAGCACAGTGTACCCTTCTGAGAGTTTGGGAAGATCTTTGAAGAACGGAAGGGAAGAAATAGGAAGCTATGGCTAATAAGGTAACAGAAAAGAAAAATGGCAGCCGAGGGCTGGGGTGGGGAGGTTTATTGATTCATCTTGACAGGTACCAAGTGGGTTGCTTCACATACATCTGTTTATCCTTTATCAAATTTATGAGGTAGATTTTTTTTTTCACAGGTTAAAGTTAAGCAAAGTTCAGCGTAACAAATTTCCTTATGTTCCCAGAGCTAGTCCGTGGGAGGACCAGGGTTTAAGTCGATGTGGTCTGGACTCTAAAGCACCATCTCCCAAAGACAGGACATCTGATCTGGCCTTATAACTGAATCACTTTGCTGTACAGCAGAAATTAACACAACATTGTAAATCAACTATACTTCAGTTAAAAAAACTGATTAATTAATTAATTTTTAAAAATCAGGGAATTCCCTGGCAGTCCACTGGTTAGAACTCCATGTCTTCACTCCAAGGGCACAGGTTCAATCCCTGGTCAGGGAATTAAGATCTCACAAGTCATGTGGCGTGGCCAATAAATAAATAAATAAATACTTTAAAATATATTTTAAAAATTAAAAAAAATGTGTTTAAATAACAAAATTTTTTTTAATAAAATAAAATAAAAAATAAGCAATCATTAAAATTTCCTCCAGCAGAGAATGGGCGGTTTCCCAGGTCTATAGAGGGAGCTAAATCAACAAAGTCACAGAGGTCAGCTTGGATTAGTGGCCAGGATTTAAGGACAGATGCAGGCAGTGTCAGGAGATGAGGTGAGATGGTGTTGGGGGAGGGGCCACAGCCAAAGATCATGTGTGTCCCTCCAGGCCATGAGGAACCAAGGAAATGAGAACAACTCCATCCCATTTTTGCTCTGTAAAGCTTCTGCTTTGACAGTGTCGCGAAGGGAGGGTTGGAAAAGAGATTTTTCAGGCACTGATGAAATCATATTAGGGAGATGTAAGGAGATGATGGTAGCACAGAAGAGAGATGGTGAAAACTTGGGCCAAGCCCTTGTTCTGCTGTCTGTAACATTTCAGGCACTAGAGGACCCCAGGGAAGCCCACATGTTCTTAGAATTCTAAGCATCGTCAGGAGACCTGCCCTGACCCCATGGCCAAGATCCTTGGAACCACATAACAGGTATGAATTTAAACGAGATCAAGCCCTGAAGGTCTGCAAATTCTTAGGAGGATGTTTCAGAAACAGAACTTGTCCTTAAAGCTTCAAGGCCCACTGGGGATTCTGATCTCCTTTGGGAAGGACCTAAGGAAACCCGATTCAAATTTCTCTGGATTCTTCCAAATCTACAACCTCTGAATAGAAGGAAGAGCTCTTCCTGGTAATGTCAGGAAAAAGAGCCGCGTTCTCGGACACCAACTGCACTCGCCTGACATGGAAAGAAAACCAGGTGCCTCAGATGTCAGTCCTTTTAGACTGTATGGTCTGAGACAAGGGGCTCAAGAGAGTTTAGGCCACAACAGTCCTCCAAGAAGACAGGGCTTAAGTCTAGGCCGCCCAGTGGAGCCAGAGGAAAGCGGGAGGGGTGACTGAGAGGATGGTAGCAGAGAAGCGATATCACTGCGCCATCACAGCACAGATAAATACGGGGCCATCCTGAGGCCCCAAGGGAGCCAGACAGAGGCAAGAGGATGTAGAAAAAGTTAGATATGTGTGCATCCACTTGTAATGTAAGCAGCTGCACTGACTCCAAAAGTGATCAGAAAATAGAAATGATGACATTTCCTGTTTATTTTGAAAACCAAGTGACTGGCTTCATCTTTACCTCTGTCAACTGAAAAAAAAAAAAATGCACAACCTAAAAGTTGGGAATTATGTTTTATTTGGTGGACTTTCTAGGGACTTAAGCCTGGGAGGCAGCCTCTCAGATAGCTCTGAGGGACTTCTCCGAAGAGCTAAAGGAGGAGCCAGGATATATGGGAGTTTTTGCAACAAAAACCCAGGTAATCGAAACATCAAAAGACTACTCTTAATTAAAGAAAACCAGATATCTCAAGTTACTGAATTTAGCACTTTTCTATGTATGAGAAGATGCAAGAGCCTGGAATCTTTGAAATCATTCCTTTGATATGCACCTTAACTATCTAGGGCCAGCATCCTGTGCTTTCCCATCCTGAATCCCATCAGCATGCACACTTAGGGGCAGCTGCAGTGGCTGAGGGCTTGGTGGCGGCAACATCCTTTGTTTACTGATATGGCAGGCTACATTCTTCATCCACCTCCATCAAAGAATTAAAGGAAACCCTCCCACACTGTTGGTGGGAATGTAAATTGGTACAGCCACTATGGAGAACAGTATAGAGTTTCCTTAAAAAACTGAAAATAGAGCTACCATATGATCCCACCAGCAATCTCACTCTTGGGCATATATCTGGAGAAAAGCAAAATTCGAAAAGATACATGTACCCCAATGTTCATTGCAGCACTATTTACAATAGCCAGGACATGGAAGCAACCTAAATGTCCATCGACCGAGGAATGGACAAAGAAGATGTGGTACATATATACAATAGACTATTACTCAGCCATAAGATAGAACGAAACAATGCCATTTGCAGCAACAGAGATGGACCTAGAGATGGTCATACTGAGTGAAGTAATTCAGAGAAAGAGAAATATCAAATGATATCGCTTATATGTGGAATCTAAAAAAATGGTACAAATGAATCTATTTACAAAACAGAAATAGAGTCACAGATGTAGAAAACAAACTTACGGTTACCAAGGGGGAAGGGGGAGGGAGGGATAAATTGGGAGATTGGAATTGACATATACACACTACTATATATAAAATAGATAACTAGTAAGGACCTACCGTACAGCACAGGGAACTCTACTCAATATTCTGTATTGACCTATATGGGAATAGCATCTTAAAAAGAGTGGATATATGTATATGTATAACTGATTCATTTTGCTGTACAGCAGAAACTAACACATCATTGTAAATCAAGTATACTCCAAAAAAAATAATTTTAAAAAGGAAAAAAAGAAGAATTCACTTCTCTCCTTCAACTCTCACCCAACACCTTCTTTTCCTCCCACTGCTTAGAAGCGCAGCAGGGAGCATGCATAGCCCACAGAGAGCTGGAGGACCTGAGTGAGTTCTGGTCCTGTCTCTACCACTTTGAGCTCCCTGCCCGAGCACCACCTGCTTTGTCTCTTTATTACGAAGACCAGGAAACCATGAAATGATGGGATTGAAAGTGCAGGCTGCCCTTTATGGTCTCTTCCAGTCCCAACAATCTCTCCCTTGTCTCAGCCTCCCACTGCTCGCTCCATGTATTTTAATCTTGTTTTTGGTCTTGCTCTGTTTTTTCTTGCTTATAAAATCTAGCTTGTGTGAGTAATGTTCATATGGTTATGAATACAGTTGGTTCTTTGTCATCGGTGATAATGAGCGAAGGGTCATGTGGATAACCCCAAACTACAAACACTATTCATGTATATGACTGAGGAATGTTCCAGTGTGACTAACAGTCTAATATTTGGTTTGGGCTGCACTCGGGGAGTATCCTTAGCTGGTTAGCAGGATGGGCACAGAGAGCTTACCTGGGAAGCCTTGGGTAGGAGTAGGATCCGAGAGTGGGTACAAACATTGGCCAAGTCTCCTCCGCCAGCAACGGCCTGTTTGTACTTAGACTTTGTTGGATGGTGCTATTAACACTGTAATGGTCAGTGTGTACAGCATGCCTGGGGACAGGGCGGAGGCTGTACTTAGAAAAGGTCACCACTGACCAGAGGTTTAGGAAACTGAGAGCCTTAGGACCCCATAGGGTCAGTACCTCAGTTCCAGAGTGGCTTAGCCCACAGGGGCTAGGCAAAGCCTCCTCTCCGGGTCCTGCTGTCCCTTTGCTTCACCCTGGGGGTGGCACTGCACTAAGGAAAACCTCTTGGACATTTACAAGATGAGGTTAGACCCCATAAAAAGGAAAGCCCCATAGGAACACAGTGCCCTTGTGTTTTCCTGATTCTGCAGCCCTGCCATCTTTTCTGGAATGAAAAAGGGACGAAGACGATGTTTCGAGACTATTTGTAACCACTGTCTTAGGATTCAGGTCCTGCTCTGCTCCTTACCTCCTCCTCTAGTGATCTGATCTCAGACAGGTTCTTCATCATCAATCACCCCAGATCAGTGAAGGCAGCTCAAGTGAGCTTAAAGGTAATTTTGATCTGGCTGAGTCAAGATATTGTATGAAATTTCCTCTACTCATAAAAGGTTGAAAATCTTTACATAAGATCGCAGGGCACAAAGTTCTGCATGTTGTTTTATTTTACAATAAATTTTTACTTCTCTTTTATTACCAAGGTAATATATTCACTATACATTTGGAAATTGAAGTAAATGTAAAAAGAAGAAAATGTAAGTTAACTATACCCTTATACCCTAATACCCAGATATAAGCACCATTAACACTTTGGTTTATTATTTTTACTCTCTTTTCTAAGTGGATAGATACATATGATAGAGATAGAGATAGACAAGAAATAGGTAAATGATGTATGTTTTGCACATAGCTTTATAATTTACCTTCTCTTTGTAACAATCTTATAAGCATTTTCATATCATTTAATTTTTCTAATGTCTCTGATATTTAATTTCATGCAAGTATAAAAATTTATTAGGCATTTCTACATTATTGAGATTTTGTTTCCAATTCTCCACTTATTTTTTATAACCTGGCAATGAAAATTTTCTTGCATGAATATTTCTTTGAATTGCTGAGTTTTTCCTCAGAAGATATTCCTTTAAAAATGAATTTCAGGGCAAAGGGGCAGAAAGATTTTTAAGGCTCTCAAATAAATTAACAAAAAGTTTTCTAGACAAGTGGCAATAATTTATACTTCTATTGGCAGTATAAACAGCATAAACTTGCTGATATGAAAAGTTATGTTTTATAATGATTAGAACTTCATATAGGCAAAAAAGTGACAATTCAATGTTTTAATTAGGATTTCCTTAAATTTATTTTGTGAATATTTTTCATATGTTTACAGAACTCTCAATTTATAATCTTTGCCCATTTTCTATTGGGGTATTCTTATTTATTCATATGAGCTATTCATATGAACTTTATATGAGCTATATATTTATATATAAGTACATATATATGTATATTAACTTTTTACTACCTATGCTGCATATATATTTCCCCATTTAGTTTTTGTCTTTTAATTTTATTCATGATTTTAACATTATAAATTTTAATTTAATTGTATTCAAATCTGTGCTTTTACTTTGTTATTTCTTCCACATTTTACAATTCCTTCTCCACCATAAAGACTGGAGAATATTTATCCGAATTTTCTAGTTGTTTATTTTTTATATTTAACTTTATAATTCATCTTGTGCTTATTTTGCATATGAGGTGAGTATTTTACTGGAGATCGTCCTCCAAACTATTTGTTGACTAATCCATTTGTTTGTGATGTTTCCGTTATCATATGTTAAATTCCCATACATGGCAGTAATGGTGATGCGTCACTCAGACGACCCTTTAGGAATAATGGACTCGTTCTTCAGCTTCAGGAAGACAGCCCTCAGCTGCCAGATGTCTTCTGGGGGTCACCTCAGCAGAAAAAAAATGTCTTGTCCTAGGTCACATCTTCTTCCAGAGACAGCCCTCATCCAGCGATGGGTTGATATGGGAGTGTAAAGGTCCAGTCCCCTCCCCCCAGTTCAGGATAACTCTGAGGGTTGTCCCAGCCCCGCAGCTCCCTTTAAGGCTGAAGCCCTTGTTGGGACCGAATCACACCTAAGCTGCTCCCTTTGCCCAATTTCACTTCCATCTTCTCCTTCCACACTGGCTGATCCGAACAGCACTCCTTAACGAATGGCCTGCAACCTAATCTCCATTTCAGAGTCAGCTCCGGGGACCACGGCCTTTGACATACTTACAGTCCCACAATCTGTAACCCACGATTCCAAAAGTCCTGGAAACCGAAAGTGTTTTTTTTTTTTTTTTTAAATAAGTACATGAGAGAATGTGGCAATCAGAAGAGAAGGTTCACAGCCTACTTTTTTTTTTATTATTATTTTTTTAAATTTATTTTTGGCTGTGTTGGGTCTTCGTTTCTGTGCAAGGGCTTTCTCCAGTTACGGCAAGCAGGGGCCACTCTTCATCGCGGTGCGCGGGCCTCTCACTATCGTGGCCTCTCGTTGCGGAGCACAGGCTCCAGACGCGCAGGCTCAGTAGTTGTGGCTCATGGGCTTAGTTGCTCCGCGGCATGTGGGATCTTCCCAGACCAGGGCTCGAACCCGTGGCCCCTGCATCGGCAGGCAGATTCTCAACCACTGCGCCACCAGGGAAGCCCCCCAAAAGTGTTTTTATCATGAGTTTGGTGCGAACATTCATGGGAGCAAAACATGACCTGAATCAATAGGAGGCTGTTACCACTCTGATGTATCTTATTCAGTTTCATTGCAGAAATATCAATGTATTTGATTACGGGGTTCTGGTCCAGATCCAACTGGAAGAATTAAGTATTTTTTAGGATATAACCAAATTACCTTACCCAAATCCAATTTTTATTTATTTTTTTAATTGAAGTATGTTTGATGTACAACAGTGTATCAGTTACAGGTATATAACATAGTGATTCACAATTTTTAAAGGTTGAGAATCCAAATTTTAAATTCCAAAACACATCTAGCCCCAAGAGTCTCAGATGAGGCACTGTGGATTTACACTTGAGTGCATTTTGAAACTTACCTTCAGGTATATGTTGTTTTAAGGGCAGTATCATCATGAAGCATATTGAAATCTAATAGATTCTCTCTGCCTCAGCACTGCTATCCCTTTACAAAATAACTTTTGCTATTCTTACCCATTTACTCTTTGAAATAAACTTCAGAATCATTTTACCAAATTATCCCCTGAATTGAGATTTTCACTGAAATAATATTAAGGATAAAAATTAACCTGAGAAGAGTTAATATCTTTAAAGTATTTAACCATCCCATCTAAGAACATGACAAGCCTATCCTTTTGCTCATATTTACTTTTATATATTAACTGGGTTTTGAAATTTCTTCACATAAGTTCCACACATTTTGCAATGACTTTGCTTTGGGTTGTTATTCTGAAAGAAGCTAAGAAATTTTTTTCCACTAATTCTCCTGATTTTTATTTGTTTGTAGAAAAAATAATCTTTTCATAGCTGTGATTTTAACTGACTCTCTGCTATAGACTGAATGCCCCCCACCCCCAGATTCACATGTTGAAACCTAACCCCTAGTGTGATGGTATTTGGAGGTAAGGCCTTTGGGAAGTGATTAGGTCATGAGGGTGGAGTCCTCATGAATAGAATTAGTGCCCTTATAAAAGGGACTGCAGAGAGCTCTCTTGCCCCTTTTCACCATGTGAGGTCACAGGGAGAAAACAGCCATCTATGTCCAGGAAGTGGGACTCAACACACACTGAATCTGCCAACACCTTGAGCTTAGACTTCCCAGCCTCCAGAACTGTGAGAAGTAAATGTTTGTTGTTCAAGCCACCCAGTCTATGATATTTTGTTATAGCAGCCACAATAGACTGATCTATTCCCTTTCTGAAATTACACTAATTCTAACAGCTTTTCAGTTGGATTTCCTTGAATTTCACTTGTATTTACTTATGTCATCTGCAAATAATGATAATTTTGTTCTCTCATAAAGTATTCATGCATTTTCTTTTTCCATTTTCTACCACATTGTGCTGGACAGTATGTTCATAACAATAAGAAATAATGATGGCAGTGGCAGGAATCCTGCCAGCCTCCCAATTTTTTTTTTTAATTAATTAATTAATTTATTTATTTATTTTTGGCTGTGTTGGGTCTTCGTTTCTGTGCGAGGGCTTTCTCCGGTTGCGGCGAGTGGGGACCACTCTTCATCACGGCGCATGGGCCTCTCACTGTCGCGGCCTCTCCCGTTGCAGAGCACAGGCTCCAGACGCGCAGGCTCAGTAGTTGTGGCTCACGGGCTTAGTTGCTCCACGGCATGTGGAATCTTCTCAGACCAGGGCTCGAACCCGTATCCCCTGCATTGGCAGGCAGCTTCTTAACCACTACGCCACCAGGGAAGCCCCAGCCGCCCAATTTTAACTGGAATTGTCCGTAGTGCTTCACCATTAAGCATTATGCTGGTTAATATTTTATTACACTTATCCTTAATCATCTACATAAATATTATGGTCTTAGTTTTCTAAGAGTTTCCTTTTCATCTGTAAGAAATATGTTGCTTTGTATCCTATATATTTTTACATCTGTTGAAGTTACCATATTCTGTGTCTTTTGGAATACTGCTGTGTTGTAATATATTAATAGATTTCCTAATAGTAAACCATTCTCGAATCTTAGGAAAGACTCTATTCCAATGTAGTGAGTGAGTTGCACTGGTTGTTTACAGAAATATGGATTTTCACATACATGTTTATAATTGGGATCAGTCTATAGCAAAGGTTCTCATATGTGAGAGAGCAGACGTATCAGCTGGGGAACAATTTGAAAAACAAAGATTACACAACCCAGAAGCCATAGCAGAAAAGAAAGATAAATTTGATTATCAAATAATTTTAATTCTCTAATAGAAAAAAAAGCTTCATAGCCAAAAAACAAATGGAAATTTGTTTAAAAATAGCAAATTGACAAATCAATTCCATATTTTACAAAGTGCTCAAGCAATCAATTACAAAAAGAGAAGACATCCAAATAGTAAACAATGGTTACAAACAAGTAGTTTACAGGGGAAAAAACCTATAAATGGACAATATAATTTGAAATCATGCCCAACCTCTTTGATAATTAAAGAAATACAATTCAAAGCTATAATAGATATTATTTTAAGTCTATTAAAATAGCAAAATTCCAAACATTGGATAATGACACCCAGTCCTGGCAAGGATATGGGAAAATAGGCACTTAATATTCCTTATTGTTTCTAGAGAAGGGCTTGGCAATAGTTATCAAATTAAAAATCCATGTGTATTAGATCCCGTAATTCTGCTGCTAAGAATTTACCATATGGCTATATTCACAAAATATATGTAGAAAGTGCAAAACTAAATCAAAACAATCAATGTATTAACCAACAGAAGACTAGCTGAGCAAATTAAGACATGTCCTTTCTTTTTAATTGAAGTACAGTTGATTTACAATGTTGTGTTAGTTTCAGATGTACGGCAAAGTGATTCAGATATATATATATATATATATATATATATATACACATTATTTTTAAGATTCTTTTCCCTTATAGGTTACTACAGAATATTGAGTATAGTTCCCTGTGCTATACAGTAGGTCCTTGTTGGCTATCTATTTTATATATAGTAGTGTGTATATGTCCTTTTGATGGAATAGTATATTGCCATTTAAAAAAAATAGATTGATCTGTGTGTACTGATATGGAAAATTTCCAATATAAGTTATTAAATGAAAGAAAGCAAATTGCAACAGATTGAGCATAGTCTGGACCCTTTTGTAGATCTGTTGAAAGATGGATAGATAAAGATAGACACTGGTATGTACGCCATTTTTGTTTTTCATACCAGAACGTTACCTTTGGGGATAGAACTTAAATAAGATGGTAGAGAGGGATAGTAACAAGGGTACTTTTCATTGTGTACTCTCTGCACTGTTTGAATCTTCCTTGTTACTTCTATTAAAATGTAATATCAGCAAAGATTTTCTAAGAGTTTCAAATTTTGTTTTCTTCTATATACTATACTTTTCTTTATTAAATTGATAGTAAGGATATAAATCTATATTCCTGGGCCCCTTCCCTAATGACTCTGATCTGTGAGGAGTGGGGCCCAGGAATTTGAAAGTTTTATAATAGTCCCAATAAATTTAGTAAAGGTAGCTGAGAAACACATTGAAAATCTCAGTTCTGTACCTATGCTATTTTGTTTTACCTCATTCAGATATTACACCAAGGTTAAGCTAGTACAATAAATGATTTGCATGCTATGATTTTCTACTTCTGAAAGAAATGTATGATCCATGATTTGTATGATTTTCTATGTAGCATCAGAATTATCAATGTCTTGACAATTTTTAAAAATTTACCAATAAAACAAGAGTCTTTGTGGAAATAATTCTTTGATACCTTATTTACTTTCTTCTAAAGCTATTTTTCCATCTAGCCTTCTATTTTTTTTTGAATCACATTGAGTCAATTATATTTTCAGTCCAAATTATCCAGATTTTCAAACTTATTGCCATAGAGTTGTGCAAATAAAACGCTAATAATTTTCTTCTCTACCATGTCAATTTTATAGCCCCTTTCTTATTTCTCGGTTTTATTTATGAGTACTCTCTCATTTTTCCTTTATTATTCTTGATCTATTTTATAAGTATTTTTAAATAGGTTGACCCTTGAACTTTTTAACCAATAATAATTATTATGTGTCTGTTCTCTAATTCTTTAGTATTTGCTTTTATCTTTATTATTTATTTCCCCCATTTTGCTTAAATTTTTTAAATTATTTTTGAAATATAAAAGTCACTCTCATCCTTCTCTGCTTAATCATGAAAGCACATAAAGTACTGAATTTGACTGTAAGTATAATCCTAGCCTCATATCACAGTTTAATACTTTCTCAGTATTATTTCATGTTCTGTTGAAATAACTTTATTTTTTCTTTAGATCAGTAGCTAAATTATCATGCAATTGAATGTTTTTTCTTTAGTTCAGTAGTTAAGAAATTATCATGTTGTTGAATGTTTTTGTTTAAGTTTTAATTATTTATATCTGATGAAAAGCCAAAGTAGTTAGAAAATCTAGTTATGCTATATTTGTATTTTGAAATCTATTGTGGTTTCATTGTGTTCTTGAATCGTATATGCTTTGTGAACATTTTAAATGTATATTCTCTTTTCAATAGATATGTGTTAATTCATTCTTTTTAAATAATATTTATTATTTAATCCTGTTAAATTATATTGTCTATCTATTTTTACCCTTGATATTTGGTTCCCTAATCTTTCAAAGTATGAGAGGGGCATGTTAAATTTTCCTACACAAATTTTACTTCTATTTATCTCTGTGTCCTTTTATTTTAGATATATCTTTTGTTTTTCAGCTCAATTTTACAGTCTTTAATTTATTAAAATATATGCTTGACCTAACTTCAGCTACTATGTTTTATTCATGTAGTCATTTAGCAAACATTTATTTAACACTCACTGTGCTTCAGTAAAAGTTGATGAAGACATTTGATAGAGTTCTGGCCAGTGAGATGTAAGCAGAAGCCTACTAGAGTAACTGACTTTCCCCTTTCCCTTCATCCTGCTTGGATGCAGTCAGCAGGCTGGAGCCACAACAGTCACCTTGTGAGCATGAGGGAAGACCCAAGACTTGTAGATATATCTCCCAACATTATTTACTTACTAAAACAACACCAACAACTATATACCTCCAGAAGTCTTGTTACAGGAGAAAAATAAAAAAATAACAGTAGTTTAAGCTACTGTTAGTTGGCTATTGTGTACTTGCAGCTGAATACATTTCTAATTAATATACCCCTCCATCTACTTCAAATTTTTCAAAAATGTATTTTAAACTATAATTTTTAATTATAAAAGTAAATACCCTGCAATGACTCTCTATGTAATACAAGAAATTAGAATACTTCTAATTCTCCTCATTTTCCAATCCTTGTAAGTATGATTTGTGAAATCAAATTTTTATTTTTATTGAATTTTACATCGTTACTTTTGTGTTTAATTTTGTAATCGTGGTTATAACAATTATTGAGAATTAACATCTGTGCTCTATATAATCAGTTTACACTATAGTTCTTCAATGATTGGATTTGTCTGTTCTTGGGTAAAAGTGTTTGACTCATCTTTTGGTCAGCAGTCATATGTCTTCAGGCACAGTTTTCTAGTGGTTACAAGAGTGTTATTTTTCTTTTAAATCCTTCCATAATTAAAAATGACTTTCTTTTTGCCTTTAAGCACGAACAACGTATTAGACAACAACCTCTTGTCTAACTGTGTACTTCTTGGGTTAAAAATTTTCATCAAAACTCTACATTTTTAAAACAGTCTTATGAAGTTTTATAAAGTACAATTAAGTATAGTCTAAGGGCACAATTATTTTTTTCCTTGCTGGACTAGATTTTTTAATTCTTAAGAAAAAGGTGCAAGAATGTGATACTCTATCAATAATTTACCCTGAAAAATGTTAAGCTCCTTGATTCACAACTCATATGATTGTGATGATGATGCTGGTTGTGATGATTTTAGCTCAGGAAGGTTTTCTTCTCTGTATATTCCTTTATTCCTTCTTTTGTTTTGGTCTCTTTCTTCTGAGTGTTGTTTGCCTAAAATTGGTTTCTGTTCTCCATATCAATTTCCTTTCCCTCATTTTTTTAAGTCTATTTCATCAGCATTCATAGAGAGATACAGTTTGTCCTCTGCATCATTGACTTGATTTTCTGCAGTATCAATTCCATTTCTTATCTTCATAGCATATTTTAATTCTGTATTGCATTTTTAAGTTCCCAAAATTCTCTTCTCACTTCTGTCAGATCCTTTTTCATGTCTTCTGGCACTCCAGAGGGCCACTTTTATCTCATCTCTCAACCTTTGTTTCACAAGCCCATGATTCCTCATATTTATTGAGAACACAAAGAGAACATCATCTAGTTTATTTTCGTCTTTTTTTTCTACATATGCTTTTTCTCACATGGCATTTTTCTCAGACAGTATAGCCTTTGAACTACCAGACTATTTCTCATTGGTTTCACAATGTCTTTCTGTTTGTTCCTCCTTGAATACTGGAAGTTGAGGGTTTATCCTGTCACTGAGTATTTCTTAATGGGTTATTCTTTCCAGAGATAAGCAAATATTTAACTGATAGCCTTAGTTTCTGGGTGTTGAAACTTGACATCTGAATGATTGTAACTGCTTCAATGGAAAAGTGGAATGAGGTGAATCAGGTATCTGCCATCCTACCAGAAATCCTGCCGTTTACTAAAAAGGAAACCCCATGTTTCATGGACTATGAATGACAGACCATAAAATATTTATTTTCACTTTAAAGTGATTAAAAAATAAGCTAGTAAGTTTGACTACCGGTACACGACACCCAATATGCAATAAGCAAGTGATATAGAAGAGTGGTTAAAAGTACAGGTTTGGAGGCAACTTGAGTTTCTGCCTCTTATAACTCCTTACACTGTGACCTCAGGAGACCCACATCTGAGAGTTTTCTCATATGTAAAATGGTGCTAAATTCTATCTCACAGGGCTATTGGGAGAATTAAACAGTGTACTTTTGGTATATGCATCATATTATTAAAGTAGGTTGGGCATTGTTAATACAGAAATTAATACATGACATGCATTCAGTATATAGCAGCAACTATATTTTGTTAGTTGCACAGTATTTTGGAAGACCTGTTATTTTCCCTTTTTTTCTTTTTATTAAGCCATCTGTACTAATTTATTTGGAGTGTCTACTAATCAAATTCTTAAATAAACACAATGACACTTGAAAAAATAATTTAATTAGCTTTATTCACATAAAAGTACATGATTTCAGGCCCACTGATCAAGTTAACAAGAATACAAACCATTCCAAGAACTGTAGGATGTCCTCAACCAGAATACAGTTCAGTTTTGACTCAGTATTCTGAACTGATAATAAGAATATCAAGAGTTTCATGAGTAAGTCTTTTCACAGACTGAGAAAGACTAAAATGTTATCCATCATTTGATTTCATTTTTATCAGGTGAAAATGCTTTCACTTAAGTTCACAGAAGGAATGTTTTCAGTTGGCTACAGGTATCAAAATGGACTGGGAGGGAGGAAAATGGAGAACTTGAGGGGCTAAGAAGTTCAGAGAGCACCACCTCTTTTTGTACGGCTAGCCCTCAAACATAACCTTGATCCAAAATACAACCAAAGTTGAATATGCTTCTTCACGTAGAAAAATAAGGAATACAGTAATTTTAATAACTGCCTGCTATATAATTAAATTGATTCTGTTAAAACTTCATGGGAAGGTTTTATATTAAAAAACCACATACAAGGGTTTTCCATAGTCACTGAGTTCTGAATCACGGCTGGACAGGAGTAGAGGGGATGGAATGCCTTATACTGTTTCCCTTTGGTTAATCAGCCTCTAGGGACAGCCTGAGGTCCCCATCCTAAAACCACAGGTGTCATCCCAAACTCAGGAGCTACAGAAAGCCCAGCGGATCAAAGTTGTTTCACTTCTGGGGCTTCCCTGGTGGCGCAGTGGTTGAGAATCTGCCTGCCAATGCAGGGGGCACGGGTTCGAGCCCTGGTCTGGGAAGATCCCACATGCCGCGGAGCAACTAGGCCCGTGAGCCACAACTACTGAGCCTGTGCGTCTGGAGCCTGTGCTCTGCAACAGGAGGGGCCGCGATAGTGAGAGGCCCGCGCACCGTGATGAGGAGTGGCCCCCGCTTGCCGCAACTGGAGAAAGCCCTGGCGCAGAAACGAAGACCCAACACAGCCATAAATAAATAAAAAATCAAAGTTGTTTCACTTCTGCTCAAGGGAGCCACCTACTGTGTTGCTTTTACACTGTCCATGTGCAACCTAGGCAAAATAAGACATTTGGGGGCAGAATTACATTTTTAATAATTCAAAATTGTTTTAGTGGCTTTTTTTCATTTATTGAATATAAAATCTATCCGTGACTTTAAAATGCACGACTTTCATTTATAGAATATAAAATCTATCCGTGACTTTCTATCTGAAGTGCAACAATTCTCAAAGAAAAGTATTTGACTAGATATGTAAAATGCCAGAGGGAACTAGTAGTGAAAAATCTAGCCAAGATAAAGAAAAGTATGTTTCCAATGATGATGTAAGTCAGCAGCTGGGGAGAAGGAGGAGATGAAGGATATCTAAAATGGGCCACATCCTTGTGGTTCACATTCAGAATCGGCTCTACCTGTAAGACCCCTGTGTGTAAAATTTACCCTGGTCTTTAGAAGATGGCGCAGGATTGGAGTCTCATCTCAAACCCACCATCTCGAACTACATGACTTTGCACAAATCCATTTATCTCTCTGAACCTCAGTTTAAGCATCTTAAATGTGAGGGCAATAGATTGGATCAGAGGCTCAGAACCACATGTTTAAATAAATGTGACCAGAACACAAGTACATGGAAATAAATAAAACTGGAGAGACTCCAGAGCATTCCTGAGGAACCCTAGGGCTCTGTGGGACTCAGTTTGCAAACCACTAGACCAAATGATTTCTTAGACATTTTCCAGCACTAACATTCTGTGATTCTAAATGAAACATATTAAAAACAACCAAACCCAGTGCTCCATGTCTCCATCTATATAATACATCCATGAGGTTCAGCACTGTGAAAACTGGTCCAAGTTTTGTCATTCCAAAGATGAGAAAAAGAAAATAACAAAAAGAAAAAATTGGTTTGCTCTAACTCAGAGTCAAACAGGTGATTAGTATTTTTCGATTTTTGCCAGAGCTCCAGCCTCCCCTCTGAAGAATTGTACATACAGGGCACCAAGCCCCTTCTAGTAATGAAAAGAGATGGAATGCACAGGAGGACTTGCTAATACAAATGTTCTTCCACTTGACCTGGGCAGAATCAACTTGTGCTATGAGATATTTCTGACACTGGAGAGAAAAAATGCTCTAGTATGAACACTTTGTCCTCACAGCAGGTTTGTCTTGTTTATTGCTTTGTGAACTAATGTAAATTGAATAGAGCAATGCACTCAAACCACATTAGACTTGATAGTATAATTGAGGAAGAGATGGGGAATAAGTGCGCAGCTTCGTTCCTATTTCATGAAATCAGCAGATCATCAGAGCACTGTAATTCACATGATGAGTGTCCAGAGCCCTCCTCACCACTTCCTCCCCTAAACTCAGCCTCCCAACTTCTTATCCTTCTCATCACACATCCAGTCCTGGGTGATGCCGGAAATTGTATGATGTCAACAGTTAATGGCTTATGATTATTAAGGGGTTTGGACTTTTTATTGAAGTCTTATCTTCAACAATTCTGGTTCCATTCCTTTGTTTTCTTTAGCTTGACAAACAACTGTTTGCATATTTATCCTTGACATGCCCAGTTTCCACAAATACTCAGGGATACTGTCAATCCTCAGTGGATACGTCTTTTGTATAGTAGGTATTTTCCCTGTATTAGTTGTCTACTGTTGCACGACAAATCACTCCAAAACTTAGTGGCTTAAACAATAAATACATATTGTCCCACAGAGTTTCTGTGGGTCAGGAATTTAGGAGCTTGGTAATTTTGGCTTGAGGTCTCTCATGAGGTTGCAGTCAAGATGTTGGCCAAGGTTACAGTCATCTGAAGGCACGTCTGGGGCTGGAGGATCCACTTACAAAATGGCTTACTCACAGAGCTGTTGGCAGGATGCCTACATTCCTCATTGCTGTTGACAGGAGGTCCTAGCTCCTCACCAGATGAATCTTTCAATAGGGCTGCTTGAGTGTCTTTACAACATGGCAGCTGGTTTCCCCTGGAGTGAGTGACCAAAAGACAGACAGCAAGAAGGAGGCCACAATGCCTTTTATAATCTGGTCCCAGAAGGCACACTCCATCACTTCTAGAATATTCTATTCATTAGAAATGAGTCACTAAAGCTGAACCCATGCTCAAGGGGGTGAAGGGGAGGGATCAGACTCCATCTGTTTAAGTCAGGATTATCAAGGTATGTGTGGATGTATTTTGAAACCTCCAACCTCTCTTTAGGCTAACCTAGAATATGAAAATGGAAACTCTGAAAACAAATTACTGCAAGAGTAGCAATTCAAATGACAAAAGAATTCCTTGCAGGATTTTGTTAGCCCACAGTGACATAATACACATTAAGTATTGGTTTATAGATCATTAATTACTTGACAACAAGATTGAGATTGGGAAACAGGAGATCTTTAACATAAATGTTAGGAAGTAGAAGGAATTGCAGATATCTCTGTAATGATGCTGTAAAAGAATGGGGAAATTATTTAATTCATAGAGCTTTTCATGAACACACCTGAAATCTACAAGAAATACACCTTAACTCTTCTCTGCTATGACAATGCAGGGAAGTCAAAACAAAGGTGTTAGTGCTAATTCAAGATGCTAATGAAAATGTTAACGCTTCTAACATAACTGGTAATGAAGAAGAAGAAGAAACTGAAGTGAACGCTTGGGTGACTGCAGTCATTTCTTCTTCGAAATTATTTTCATGATTTTCCCAAATTTCATAATAGCCCATAGAAGAAAAGAAGTGACAAATATTGTGCCATTTTTATTGCATGTGTCAGGGGTGGGATGGAGAAAACAAAGCTTAATATTAGCATACCAAAACCAAAAGTTTAATTGTTGCAAAAAGTTAGTAAATAAAAAGCAGTCAGATTAGGTTTTCTGACATAGAGGCAAACAATCAACTTGTTTATTTTTTTTTTTTTCATTTGCCAAGTGTTGTTTCAGCAACACACAAATATAAAACCTCCTCTGTTTCCCCCAGTAATAAATAAATAAATAAATCGCTTTTTTTGGCAGAGCCAAAGACATTTATACTCTTGAAACAAACTATTTTTAAGTCCCACTGATAGAGAAAGAGAGATTTGTCTACAAACTTCTCAAATAAATATTGCTACTTCTTAGCTGGCTGTGATGGATTAAATAATAAACAAGAAAAGGTAAGGAGTCTCCATGCTTCCTGGCATTTATCTCTTGATGGGGACCATTCATTTACCCCCTCTGGAGCTGTCTAGCTAAGAACCCTGTATTTCCTCAGTGAGTGACTCTTCTCCCATCTGTATCTATTTGCTTCCTATTCAAATGTCTTTCAGACGTCAATGTATCTTTTGCTTTGGACAGGTTTTAGTTTATTTAGCACCCACCATCCAAGAGAAAGTCTGCAGTGTCTAAAGTTGTGTGATTGTAGAGAATTTTGTGAATAGAAGAGGCTCTTTCAAAAAGCCAGTTCTCTCCTGTTGTCTATATAACCTTGCTTTTCCAAGTGAGGTCCAAGAACTAAAGATTGTTAGTAATGCAGAAATCTCAGGCACCACTGCAGACCTACGGAATCAGAATCAAGGATTGTTAAGAAGATCCCCAGGTGACTCCTATGTGTATTTAAGTTTGGGGAGCTGTAGAACTCAAACCAAAAACATTTACATTCTGGATAAACGAGAAAGCTTTCACAGGGGCTAAGCCATCAGTTGTTTCCTCCTTATCGGGTTATGCGGGGAATCTCAACCTAGACTCAGATTGCAGAAAAAAAATTGCGGGATGTCAAATGTTCACATCCTTGTGACTTACCTCCATGTGTGGCAGGGACTTGGGCTACCTGACCAGGCCATCAGGACTAGCCAGACCCGTGTTTCAGCTAAGAGCTCCTAGCAGAAGTTTAGAAATAAAATCCTTCAGACAGACTAATCCTGGCTGAAGGGAAAGGCACAAGGCCATAGCATTCATCCAGGTTATGGAAAAGGAGAACCAATTCAGACATTTTTAGTTCTGTCAGCTTTCCTGAGCTCACTCAACTTCTTGTCTCTCCATTGATTTGTACACAAACAGGATGACAACTTATAAATGTATGTACAAAGGGCCACTGTTGCCCTACTAAAAGGCAAAAAGGCATAGATACTGCATCCCCAAACCAAAAGGCTCCATTTGGACTGAATCAGAAGCAGAGTTACATTATATGCTCACATCGGAAAATAGCAAACACTCATAAAAACAAATATTTGAGAAGCCATCATAGCTGAAAAGTTAGTAAAAGGGTACCAGGCCCAGGTGGGGGGAGAATATTCTAAGATCTATACCAGGACTGACAAACATGGAAAAACCTGACACCATTCCCATTCCTTTGGCCAGTGCAGACTTTACTATAGCTCTCTTTCCTCTTCAACCAAGACATGATCTCAGAACCCTTATCAGTAGAGTTTCCCCGAGCACTCCCAGTCTATCTAAAATGGTACACAAGGTGTTTGCCATCTGACCTTGATCCAGAGCATCTTCTTCAGGTATCCTTGTTTTGAGCTAATCTATCTCTCAAATTGACTTATTTCAATAATATTCCAAGATGGCTTAAATAGGCCAAAGTTTGGAGGAAAACTTCTCCATTTTTAATGTTTCCTTCCAAGTGGAGGGAAATCCACTCATGTGAAACTTCTAGTCAGTTTTATTTATTCTGCCCCAGTAAAGTAGGACTAAATTATGTGATTGTCAAATTTGCAAAGAGTAAATTAGATGACATACATAGCTCATTTCTTCCCATTTTCCCTTTGGGAGGAGGAGTTCTCAGCATCTCTATTCCATATGTTTTTCTCTGTGCAAGTTTTTTCTTGGTGAAGCCTGCCCCACCCAGGCTGACTGCCAATCAATGGGACTCTTTGATCCTTACACTAGACTATATCCCTCGGGAAAATGAAACAAGGAAGTAAGTTGTATATTAGATTATATGCAATACAGAAATAAAAGTCACTGGGGGAATAAGAAAGAGCTCCTTTATGCATTTTAGTGTCATGTACTTTCCCACCAAAAAGCAGCATGAAACTGTTTACTCCAGAGAACCATGAGTGGGACTAGCCGTAAATCTGAAAGAACCACAAATCTTAAAGGAAAAATCCATGACTCAATCCAGAGCTGCATTGCTTAGCAGAAGGAATAGAGATAACACACCTTGAAGGTCAGCTACTGCCCAAGGCTGAGTCCAACCCTTTTGGCTGGAGACACTGACCTGACATTTTCTACTGTGGGAATGCCATAATAGGCATACAACTTCCCCCAGCTTCATACATGGGGGTAAAAGTGTGTAGATTGTTTTAATAACCACCCCAAATAAATCATGTCTCCCTGTGTCCATGCCTCTTTGCATTATGAATCTGTCACTCATCCTGCCAAGAGATGGAGTCATTTCCTCACCCTTTGCATCTAATGTTGTGACTTGCTTTGACCAGTAGAATGTTCCAGAAGTGATATTGCGTGACAGTGGCCAATAAGACTTAAGGGGACTTGCACCTTCCATTTTAGCCTCTTGGATTTCCCATCACTATGTAAGGAAGCCGAAGATAGCCTATTGCATGATGAGAATCATCTAGAAAGAGAGTGAAGCTGACAACCGGTATCAAGGGTCCAGGTACGTGAGTGAGGTCATCTTAAACCCTTCAGACCCAGTTAAGCTGCTAGGTGATTACAGCCACACGGGTAACCCTAGATAAGACCAGTAGAATAACCACTGAGCTGAGCTCAACAACCCAAAGAATCATGAGAAATAATCAATCATTTTCTTTACTGACTTTATTTTTTAATTTTTAAATTTATTATTATTATACAATTTTTAAAGGTTATTTTCCATTTACAGTTATCACAAAATATTGGCTATATTCCTCATGTTGTACCATACATCCTTGAGCCTATCTTACATCCAGTAGTTTGTATAAATCACTGTTTTAAGCCATTATATTTGGGGATGTTTTGTAACACTGTAAAGGCTAACTGTATGAGTAGCGTGTTTCTTTGTGGATATAAAGGCTTTCTCCAGAATCTATCCCACCACTAAACATGAAAGTCCTATAGCTTTGCCTTTAAACCTGTACAAGTACCACAGACTTCCTCTTTTATCAGACACTGCCTTTTCCTTCCCTAACTCCCTTAGGCTCCTTTACTGGGAACTTATTTAATTTCGCATCAAGAATTTTTAGGAGAAGCTACAGTTGACTAAGCTAATTTCCCATTTTTATTGTCCTCTTAATTAAAGGCATATCCCCTCTTTTGGATTCATATTCCATCACCTAAAATATCTTCTTTTCCTCCCATATACTCCAAAGTAATTGAACAGCAAGGCAGGGGGGCATACATTTCTTGCGAGAGGAAATGCATTTTTTTCTGGACAAATCCTTATCTTGTCAATGGCACAAGCCGCTCTGGCTGTTCCTAGCTAGGCACAGGGGCTAAATACTGCTAATTAGAGATAGGCCAGCCTCAAAGGGATTTCACTTGGGTTCCAATTTGCGAATGGGGTTTGTGTGTTTGGATTTGGATTTGGATTTAGATTGAACTAAAGCTTTCCTTTGCACATTAACTTAATGTTCTTTTTCTTAAACCCAGCCAAAATGGTACACTGTCTCTTACATGTAGGAACATCTCATAGCAAAAATGACAAACTCTTTCAAGCCTAGATAAAGGATTTGAGTTGATATCTCCTAGCTGAAGGGGAATTGGTGACTCATATTTGCAATTTCTCTGCCTTCCTAGAGCCTTATTAGCACTAAACCTGTGTACTTTGGGGCTGGGCGGAGGGGGATGGTGAATAACAACTGGGTGAAAAGTCAAAGAGGTATTCAAAGCAATGTGTTCTTTGATCTATGTGATGGCTAACAGTCCAAGTATATTTTCGTAGATTCATCGGATTATTTTATCTTATACACTGATATCAATTGACTGTTTACTATGTGTATTTGCTCATTTAATTCTTAAAGCAATCATAAGAAGTAGAGCTATTATCCCTATTTTGCAGATCAGATACGTGAGGAGAAGGAGGTTAAAAAATTAACCATGTCATCCTGCCACCTATGCTTGGTCTCAGTCCCTTAAAGAACAGATCATGAAAGGACAAAGTCATCCATGAAAAGTTCTTCTACCATAAATACTTACATATTAACGAGGCTATTCTGAAATAAACTGCAAATATCAATAATTAACCCTACATTATATAAATCACAGTTGAGGCATGAATCCTAGAATCTTAGAGTTTAGAGATCATCGGGTCCAATTCCTTCATTTTGCATGTAATGAGATTAAAGCTTAGGAGGAAAAAAGTGACTAGTTCAAGGTCACACCAGGGTCACTGGTAAACTGGTTTAGAACCAGTCACAGTTTGCACATTAAAGCACACGGTACACAGCCATAAACGGGTTTCCTTTGGAGAAGGTTGGCTTGATCCCCCACAAGGTTCACACTCAGAATGGCACTCATCTTGCTGAATTCACCATCATCCAGGGCATGGCCCCCAGCTTCTCAAACTCTGAAACTTGTATTTATTTTTAGCATAGATTAGGGGATCTATCTCTAAGAGGTGGAATCTAATTAACCAAACTCACAGATTGGAGTACCATAAATCAGAGTGTGGATTCATTTACACCAAGGAATACCCTATGCCTCCTCTGCCAAACACACAGTACGATAGTTAAAATACTGAAATATCTTTCTGAAAGACAGTCATGCTCGAAAAAAAGCAAGATGAGCATATCCACGGACCAAAAGTAGAAGAGAAAACCCAGAGATAGGTGGAAGTGGGAGCCACTTACAGATCTCCAGGCCCAGAGACAGGAAGAGGCAGCTGGGAGTTCATCACTTCCGGTGTAAAACGGGGTTTCTCAACCTCAACACTATGGACATCTGGGGCTGGATAATTCTCAGTGGGGGGTGCCCTGTGTATCATAAGATGTTTAACAGCATCCCTGCTCTCTACCCACTAGATGCAAGTAGCATCCTCTCTCTCTAGCCCCTATCAGTTGTCATAATGAAAAATGTCTCCAGACATGGCCAAAATTACCACCACGTGAGAACCACTAAGGTAATCTTAAACGCACATTACAAATGGTGGGGCTCTAGAGCCAGACTCACTTTGTAAAAAAAACCAAACCGCCATCACTATCCAGGTCTGGCCAGCTGTTGTCACACCATGCCTCAGGGACAGCAAGAACAGAGATAACTACCCCGCCAAAGAACTGTCCAAGTCTTCCACTGGCACAAAGGATTTGATCAGTGATTCCCTGATATCTCCATGAGCCACCTATGTCTTCAGTTTTCATGGAAACATTTTCATCTCTCATGGACTAACATCAATAACCTTGACTCAAACCCCCAATCCAATGTTCTCTGCACTATAGCATACTGCCTGAAGCCCACTCAGACTATTATTTTAAGGTATAAACTACGTTTTATTCATTATTATATCATTAGCTCATATGAGAATCTAGCACAAACTAGAATAAAACATTTGTTGAATGAATAAATGAATAATAGGATGAGTGAACTAGTCTGATATGAGCACCTATTATGTACTTGGTTCTGAGCAAGGTTTGTTAGAATGTGAATTTGACATCACACAGACCTAGACTTTGATCCCTGATATGCTTCTCACTAGCTGTGGGACCTTGGGGTTATTACTTACCTTCTCTGGGCTTCAATTTCATTCTTAGCCAATAGGAATAACAATGAAGCTTTTAGCATATTGTCTTACATACAGTATGTTTTTCACTTTCGTTTTTCTTATCCACTAGAACATCTAGTGACCATGTAATTCTGACAACCTATAAAGTGAATCCTTTCATTACTATCCTCATTTTACAGGTTAGAGAAGAGATATCAAAGGGATTAAGTGATTTGCCCAAGGGCACAGTTTTGTTAATGAAAGAGACAGGATTCACACCTAGCTATTCTGACTAGCTGAGTCCTGGGATTCTCGCAACATCTTACCTCAAACTCATGGAGTCATTTTTGAGGGGGCTAGAGATTACCCATGAGTGCTAGTGGAGCTATCTTATAGTTTGGGTTAGGGCATTTATTTGTTTGTTTGTTTTCTGAGAATCTTCACTTTAGTTATCTAGGGGAATTGGACACTCATATTCCAGTTTCTTTGCCTTCCTAGCACCTTAGTAGCACCGAACTCTATGCCTAGAAGGATTTGGGAGACATCATTTCTTCCTTGGGCAAAGATGATGCCTCCAAGCTCCACAGCCAAACTTGTGCAATCATTTGGGACCTCCTCTAGCCTCCTATAGCCAGGATTGAGAGGTTTGATTTTATTAATTAAGGTCTGTGAAGTTTTATTTCTCGTTTGTATTTCAAGACTATGCAAACAAATTTCTTAGTCTGATTTCTATTTCAGAGTTTCTCTATCTTTTAATCAAATTTGGGGTACTTTGGATTTTGGATTCACAGCATTCAGTCATTAAAAGGTTGATTGGACAGGGTTGGTTCATCCACCTCCCAAAATCATGATGTTGGCCCCATCACTTTTGGAAGCTGGGTGGTTGTCACTGCAGCAGTAGGTTCCAGGACCACTGACAGGGATTAGAATGCCTGGGAAGAGGCGGCATTGAGTAATTGTGGGATCTTGACTCTTGGCACTCAAATTTCCAACAATTTGTATGGGAAAATGTCACTTTACCAAATAAAAAGAAAGCAACCTAATAATGTTTAAACCAAATCCACCTCATCTATGATTCCTGGCAGGCTTTTTCATTAGCAAGATAACCCAATGATAAGGAACTCTTTTGACTGATGGATCCCCACTTCAAAATCTACCATGATAAACACTCACGTGCCCACGAAGGATCTCATGATGCCTTACGGGTTCCCAAGTGAGGGGACCATGACAGAACCAAGGTCCCCAGCTGTCCCCTGCTTTCCCCTAGTCTACTGAACACCGTATTCCTTCTTTAGCAAACTAGCTCTTCTGATCCAAAGTAAGCAGGTAAACAATAGGGTCTCTTGCTTTCCTTTCCTAGGACAAGAGTTTCTTACGAACGTCCCCAGGTGCAATTCCCATTGTGTTCTTTTCCAAGAGTTGCTGCCTTTCTCTCCATCTTTCCAAGGGAATCAGAAATGATGCAGCCAGAGTGTGTCCTCCTCCCACCTCAACGCTCCCTGGACTCAAACCTGCCAGCCTTGCTCCTGGTACAGCTCCCATCACCGCTGCAGATACAAGAGACAGCTGGTTCACAAGGCCTCATGAGCAAATTTTGGGGGGCTCCTGATAGCATGCATTGAAACAAATAAGACAGATAAACAATATAAGAGCAGGGAGGAGGGTAAGGCTCCTGCTGAGGATGTACATTATTTTCATAAGTGAAGCTAACCCAAATTTTTTTTCTGGTTTGGGTTTTTTTCTGAGTGACCTTGTACTCTGCATACTATCAAGAGGTTTCATTTCACAAGCAGAGCAATTGGAGGATATATTTAGAAGCCAGTATATGGTAGCAGTCTCCACTCTTGGCTTTGCTGGGAGCATAGTTTACATCTGCTCAGCACATAGGTGATGGGCTTTTCCCTTCACCAAGACACCTTGGTCTTTTTTCACTATTATGTCCCTTACCTGGGTTGGAACGGCCAAGTTCATGGAGTAGGGGCGGAGGATATAGGAGATGAGGGGAGCCACTCAGATAGTTTTAGGTCCCAAATAGTAAAGTTCAACCTCCTTCCTCATAGTTGTGCTTTTAACAAAAGAAAAATTGAGTCTAAAAATGTTTCTGATGGAAGCTGCTATGGACTAAATTGTGTCCCCTCAAAATTCGTATGTCCAAGCCCTAACCCCCAATGCATTCATATTTGGAGGTGGGGTCTTTGGGAGATAACTAGGTTTAGATGAGGTCATAAGGGTGGGGCCCCCATGATGGGATTAGTGCCCTCATAAGAAAAGGAAGAGATGCCAGAGCTCTCTCTCTCTCTGTTATATGAGGACAAAGTGAGAAAGTAGCTGCCTACAAGCCAGGAAGAGAGACCTCACCAGAAACCTACCATGCTGGTGCCTTGATCTTAGACTTCTAGTCTCCAGAACTGTGAGAAATAAATTTCCATTGTTGAAACTACCCAGTCTATGGCATTTTGTTATGGTTGCCCAAGCAGACTAAGACAGGCAATAGAAGTCATCACTTCATGTAAATGTAGCCTCAATTTTCTAATCGTAAAATGTCTTCAAAGAATCAGGGGGTGACTGAAGATAAAAAGAAAGCCTAAGTACACTGAATTCTTTGGGGTCACGTGTTAGGCTCCAGCACATCCTGGGCCCCAAAACCCTGCCCATCTGGAGAACTGTGCTCAGAGCAGATTCAAGAAAACTGATTTGGAAGGTGGCACTTCAATTCCTTGTCTAGCCTCTGGAGAAAGTTGACCTTTTAAATGTAAAGAAAAGCAAACATAATAAAAGCTAACATATCGAAGGCCTAGCTATCTGCAGCAAAAATGGTTTTATCTGTAGGCATTCATGATTCTCTTTTATTGCCAGAAATAGAGAGCCGCACAGGCCACTCCTGGTAATGGAGTTGACCATAAGGCATGAAGGGCATTAATGAAGGCGAGAAACTGACCAAAAAAGGAGAATGGACCCCACTCCCTTGACTGTAACTTCTGCTGATCTTTCATTAAGAGCACTTAGCCCTTCACAGCTATTCCTCCCATTCCTGCCTCTATTCATCACCCATCTCAGGCTTTACCCTGTTACCCTGTACATCCTTTCTCTACCTCAATAAATGTTTTTGAGTGAGTAAATAAATAAAATGCTCATTCTTCCTATTTCTTTAAAATATTACCTTATTCATAGCTTCAACTTAGTTAGAGCCCATCTTACCACTGTTGCTTTGTGACGTGTGTGTGTGTGTGTGTGTGTGTTTTGCTTCAGTTCTTGCTGCTTCCTACCTCCATTTAATTTCCCAAGTTGAATTCCAGAGCCCAAGAGAGAGAAAACCATTGACCTAGCAAACCACCATTGTCACTGCTAAAGCAGCGGTCTTTTCATACCAAGTCACCCTAGTCCGGTCAGCTTGTTTGTTTGTTTTGTCTTGTTTCCTGATGGTGGGGGAAGAAGCAAGATCCTGTGCTTCAGAACTTCTCTACATTACACTGATCCCTACTAAGGTCACGAGATTTAGCAAATAAAAATGCAGGATGCAATGTTTGAGACTTATACTACAAATCACTTATTGTTTATCTGAAATACACATGTAACCAGGTGTCCTATATTTTATCTGGCAACAATGCTCCCCACTCAAGCAGCCTGAGTGAAGCAGCTTCAGAAAGATGAGATGACCAGGTAACCTCAGTGATGTGCCCAGCCCCAGTCTTTACTGGAAATCTGTCTGAAATACACATGTGATCACTGTTTTAACAGACAAAAGACATGAAGCACAATTAACCATGTCTTGATCATACAGGGTCACCATTGTCAATTTTGGTTCTGCTTTCAAAGCTTATTGTTACACGCAGCTCTTAGCCCCTGCACTGGAATTTTCATTTCTTGGCTACTTTTTCCAGATTTAAGCTATCTCCTCTCTGTCAGTTGTCACATCTTGCTGCTGGTCATATGCTTGCCTCTTGCTTTCAAATGTATAAAGTTATTTTGGTACCAACCATCAGCTAGAACAAAAGTAAATAGAGACTCTGAGGAAGGGCATTAAGGAATTTTATGAGACTGCACGTTAATATAGCACTTCACAATTTCAAAACCTGTGAGTTCTAATACTTGGATTTTATGGCATTGGCTGTTCAGAACTATTGCTGTATTTAGAGAAGGGAGAAAATGCATTTATTTACTGTCACTGAGTAGTGTTCCAGATTCTCTGCTATATGTGACACATAACTTACCAGTGTGCTTCAGACACATGACATTGAGAGATGCTTAAATTCCTTTTTAAAAAATTTTTTTAATTGAAGTATAGTTGATTTACAATGTTGTATTAGTTTCAGGTGTACAGCAAAGTGATTCAGTTATAAATATATATACATATATATTTGTGTGTATATATATGCATATATATATTCTTTTTCAGATTCTTTTCCCTTATAGGTTATTACAAAATATTGAGTATAGTTTTCTGTGCTGTACAGTAGGACCTTGTTGGTTATCTATTTTATATATGAGAGATAGCTAAATTCCTAATAGGAGTGGTCTATTACTCTATTTTCTAAAATCTTATAACATTTTGTAATCCTTAATTTCCCAGGCTCTTCTGGAGTGGGAAAAGATGACCAGAGTTAAAGGTACCAATTAAAACCATAATTTTTTTTTAAATTTCTGAGCTTCCACCAGTGTAATTGCTGACCCCTTAAAACTGCACCTTGCCAAGCTCCCCCCAGGCCACTCCTCCTCTTGTAACTGCCCCCAGTTCGCTCAATGGCACCATCATCACACAGTTGTCCAAGCCAGAAACCTGAGGGTCCCACTTGACTTCCTCTTCTCCCTTAAAATGAATAAGTCATGAGTCTGGCCAATTTTGTCTTCTGATTACATTATTAATCTTTTCCTTCTTTCCATCAACTAACCTGTCCCTGATTGGGTCTTTTTAAATCTGCTGGGACTATGGAAATAGCTTTCTCTTTATCTCCCGCTTTCAATCTTGTGTCCTCTGCCCCCACAGATCGATTGCCTACACTGTCATCAGAATATTCTACCTAAAATACAAATCTACCTATGTCACTGCCCCGCCTGCAGCTCTCCACTGACCCCGGGACAGCCAGACTCTCCCAAACTCATGAGCCTCATCTCTCTAGTCTTCTTCAACTGACCTTGAACTTTACACTCTCCAGAAACAGTTCGTATTTCATCTCCCATGCAGCACTATTTCACACCCCACTAGCTTTGCTAATATTGTGTCCTCTGCCAGAAACACTCTTAGCAACTCTATTGCTTCGCCAGCTTCTGCGAATGTCTTTCAAAAGTCAGTTCAGTCATTCTCAGCTCTATCCCCTCTTGACATAAACCTCAGGCTGGGTTAAGTGCTTCTTCTTTGTGTCCCCATGACATCCGGGATCTCTCTTTCTTACAACACTTACTGCATAACCTCAAAATCATCCGTGTGAACTTTCCTTGAACTAGACTCCCAGCCTCTTGAGGGTAAGGGTGTTATGGCTCATTCTGTCTGTCTTAAGTACTAAGGGACAGTCCCTTTTACACAGGAGAAGTTGTATGTCAGTGCATCCGCCCAAGGAAACTGGAACATGCTCTTGAAAGTCCTTGAGTTCCTCTCCTTCATTCTCCACATGGATCTCTGCTCGCCTCCAGGCAGCCCTATTCCGTAGAGGCTGCTGTCCCTGCTGATGTAGATAATCATAGATCATGGCAATGCCAGCTACTGGTGATGCTGTAGTGCATGCTTCTGCTCGGATAGATGAAGGCTCCATTCCTCCATGGTATTCCATCGTCCAACGCTCCCAAACACAGAGGCTTTACATTTCTGTTTCTCGTAGTCCCTATTCATCATATAATCAAATTTTTTTTTGTCAAACTCATCATCCCAGCTCTCTACAGTACAAACTAGAGAGTGCTCTCTGAGGAGTAACTTGCAGAACAATGTAAATGACATCCTCCAGCGCCTACAGACAGCCCGCTCACCACTGATCAACCTTGTCCTTTGTGGAGTCCAGGAGTCACTTCCTCACTTTCCAGGTGGGTGCCCATCCTGCCCATCAGGAACAGTATTAAGAGGATAGAGCCCAGTTTTATCATCTTAACTTCTGGCAACACTCATACACCGTGTATAAAGTTTACACATCACTGTTCTGGGTCCCTCGATACCAGGACACTTACAACGCCAACCCTGGTTTTGCTCTCAGAGTTCCAGTAATTTTCTTGCAAATAAGATTCCTCTGGACTCCTCTCTTGGGCATCCCATTCTCCTTTCGAGGGTATTTGCTGCATTTCCTAACCTCTCACACTTTTTCTTGGAAATGACCTCTTCTACTTGAATAAAGCAGTTGCCCCTCTCAGAGGGGATCTGAACCTCTCCTGAACTGTGAGACTCCTAAAGCATTATTGCCAGCTCTGCTGACAGAGGGCATCAATATTCTTGATCTATGACTGTGGGGTTATAGAATGACTTTAGACCTATTGAACAAAATCTGGATTTTCCTCACTCACTGACCATGCATGTGTCTGAATACCTTATATTTCACAGCAAAGCGTAGCTGTTCAAACAAGCTCCCTGGTTGCTCTAGAGAGCAGAGCTTTAAAATTCACTAAATAACCCACAAACCCTTAAATATATTCTTCATGGTCAAATGATTAGCATAGCAATCTTACATAAGATTTGGGCTTTGGTTTCCCAACTCAGTCCAAAGATTTTATTCTTTGGTAACTGTTCCCTTCTTACACATTTGTCCAGTCCTCTTTTCCCTGGAGATAATACATGTGATATTTATAAGAACTCTTCTAACCAACAAGGACCTACTGTATAGCACAGGAACTCTACTTAATATTCTGTGATAACCTATATAAGAAAAGAATCTGAAAAAGAATGACTATATGTATATGTATAGCTGAATCACTTTGCTGTACACCTGAAACTAACACAACATTGTAAATCAACTATAATCCAATAAAATTTTTTAAAAAAGAAAAGAAATCTTCTGTCTCCACCTTCAAAGCAAACCACAATGAAGTTCACAGCAGGTAGGGATTTATGTTTTTGGATTAATTAGAAACTAAATTAAGAAGTTTAGAGGTTTTAGTTGTTTATTAATGCCTAACACACTACCTGAACACTTAGTAGCTTAATACAACAATCATTTTATTATATCTCACAATTTTGTGGGTCAGGAATTCACACAGGCTCAGTTACATAATCACTGTGTTCTTTATGGCATGAAGTAAGTACACTTGGGGGTCCTTCTTTGGCAGACGGGCTGGTCTGGAGCATGGAAGCCAGCTTCATTCACATGGCTGACATCATGGCAGGGATGTCTGCTAAGTTCAGCTGGGATGGCTAACTAAAGAATCTACACATGGTCTTTCCAGGATGGCCATCTCAGGGAAGTCAGATGTCTTCTATGGCTGGCTTCCCTCAGAGCAAGTGCTCAGAAAGACAGGCAGTGGAAGTTTACTGTCACTAAAAGCAACACAGGGTCACTTCTACCATTGTCAATTGGTCAAGCAGCCCCAGTACAAGGAGAGGATGTAGACCTGACCTCTCAACAGAAAGAACAGAAAAGAGTCTGCAGCCATTTTTCAATGTCCCTCCCAGAGCATCTCCTCAGATATTGGCAGAGAAAACAAGGCATCATGTCCTTCTTCACCCGAGCAAATACTTACTGGGTGCCCACTATTGAGGGCAGGATGCCATTCTGGCTTCTGGGGTAACACTGCAAACTAGTGGGTCACACACTAGGGCAGCTGCCAGACATGGTTGACGAGTCTGCAGCGTTTATTCTTAAATATTTGAATTAATTGTTAAGATTTAAACATCGGAGGTTTTCACATAAAATCTGAGTTTTCAACTTTACTGGAAAAACTAATCTTGTCAGCACGTGGCTGGAATTGCCCTAGGACTACACCCAGCTTGAGGTGCCAGCGCCCCCTCAGGCAGAGAGGGGGCCTACCATTCAGATCTCTCTGTCCACGACCCTTCATTTCTCTCAGTAATGTTCCTTGTCTGCCCCCTCGGGGATTTCAGACTGCCGCTCACACTCACAGAAACATGGATAAAACCTTAAAGCCTTGTCCATGTCTTTCACTGTCACCAAAACCACAGCTTTTGGAACGATGGCTGAACTGGCTAAAGTGGTCACATCAGTTTCTAGGGTCATTTATAATTCCTTACACCATTCTCTAGGGCAGAGATTTTATAAGTGAGGCACGCATATCACAAAAGGTATGAGAGAGTTTTAAAGACATAAAAATGAATTTTTATTTTAATAAGCTTGTTTCTATTTCAATGTACGTTAGGAAAAAATACTACCAGCACGTCAAACCACTGATTTACAATAACAATAGAAATTTCCTATTTTAAAATCTTACAAAATATTTTTTGCCTATAAAAAATATCTACTACATGTAAGATAGAAAGAATGATATAATAAAACATTCACACACCCACCACACAGCATAGAAACAGAACATTATGAATAACCAATTTTTCCTGTCTGTCTCTCCCCGAACACTTCAGAAGTAACAAGGTCTGAGATTTTGTAATTGTCCTTCCATTTTTTTTTTCCACACCTCATCTATGTGCATCTTGAAACAACGTGTTTAGTTTTGCAAATTTCAGAATTTACATAAATGGAAATATTCCATATGTATCTGTGACTTGATTTCTTTGTTTAGGGTTATAATTGTGAAATCCATCCATTTTTGAAGCCTATAGACACCATTCATTCCTTTTTTTACTGTCTCAAGCAGTCTAAGGTATGATATACTACAACTTATATAGTCAGCTCATATAGAAGGAGACTGAGATTTTTTTTCTGTATTTTGGGGCTATAACGAACAATATTATTATGAACATTCTTCTACATGTGCATGAGTGCAACGATTTCTTTAGAACATATGCCTAAAAAGGAAATATTTGGATCTTTACAGCATGCTCATATTCAAATATTTCAAGTATGGCTAAATTGCTTTGCAAAGCAGTTTACATCCCAGCAGCAGTGTCTGTAAACACCTACTGCTGTAGTGCTGGTCAGCACTTAGTATTATTAGACATTTTAGTGTGTACCTCTCTGGGGGTATAAAACAATACTACATTGAACTTTGAATTTGTATTTCTTTGATTACCAGTAAGGTTGAGCCTTTTTTTTCCCTATGTTAATTCTAAATTCTGCTTCTTTGTGAAATTCTTATTCACATATTTTCTATTGGGATACTTTTCTTCTTTTTATTGACTTGCAAGAATTCTTTATGTATAAAATACACTATGCATTTGCAGGGTTGTTTTTTTTTTTTTTTTTCTTTTACTTTATGAATAGTGTGTTTTACTGGAAATTTTTCATGTTAGTATAGCTAGATTTATCACATTTTTTATTTATGTTTTAAAATTTTTGTTTAGTTTAATGGTCTCCTTACCCTGAATCTATAAATATATAGGACAAAATTTCCCTCAAGATATTTAAGACTTGGCTTCTCACACTTAAATCTTTAATCTTCCTTGAAGTTATTTTTAGGAATGGTATAATGTAGGTATGTAATTTTATTTTTTTCATATGAATAATAAATTTTGTCAGCACCATATTCCATTTTGCCCCCAATATGCAAACTCGATCTGACACCAGCTTTTCATATGTGCAAAGATAGGTTTCCCAGCTCTTGAGACTATTCTAGCGGTCTATTTTTCTAGTGCTGTGCTGCTGGTACACTGTCTTCATTAATATACCTTCAAAAACATCATGCAAGGCATGTTTCCCCACCCTGTTCTTCTTCAAAAATGTTTTGTCTATTCTTAGTCATCTACTCTTGATTGTGAATGGTATCTTTTTTTTTAAATTACATTTTCTAAATGCTTATTGCTGGCACATAGAATTCAATTTTTAAAATAGTGAGGTTAAGTCCAGCAACCCTGCTAAACTCCTTTATTAATTCTAATAGTTTGTCTTTAGATCATCTGAGGGTTTTTTTCACACAGGACAAAAATGTTGTCTTAAACTAATGACGATTATGTTCCCTAAGTATCCTTATTTTCTTTCTAATTTTAAGAGGAATTCTTTTAATCTTTAACCATTAAATATGATGTTTGCTGAAGTTTTCTGGACTACCTCTTATGAGGTTAAGGAATTTTCTTTGTCTTCTTAGTTTGCCAAGAATTTCTTTCTATGAATGTTGATGAAGTTTATTGTATGCCTTTTCTTCATCTAATAAGATCATCATATAGTTTTAACGTTAGAGCAAATTTACATTCCTTGGATAATTCAGTATGACTATGACATTATGATATTTGTAGAATTATAGTTTCTACACATTGTTTGCTGAAAGAATTTGCCAAGGATCTCCACATCTATATTTATTATTTAGATTGAATGATAATATTTTCCTTTTTGTACAGTCATTGTCTGGTTTGGGAATTATAAAGTGAGTTGGGGAGTTTCCTGTCTTGCTATTATCTGGAAGATAATTTGAATAATTGAATAACTTGAATTTGAATAATATCGACATTTGAATAATACTGACATTACTTTGAGTGTTACTAAAACTACCCTGAAAAATCATTAAGGCCTTGTATTTTATTGGGGGGAAGATTTTTAATAGTAATGCATTCAATAATTTTAAAGGGTATAGGACTACTCAGGATTCTGTGTCTTCCTATAGTAATTTTGGTAATCTATATTTTATAGGAATTTGTCTATCAGGGGAGAGATCTGGGCTGAAGATACATCTATCTTTGTATCTCCTGCATCAAGAGCCAACACCAACAACAACCAACAGCCAACTGAATAAACATGCTAAAATAAAATGGGATGAATCAGACACACAAAATGATCAGTCACCTGATGTCATTCTCTGAGACATGCTAACTCATGGGTTTCTCAAGGGCCATGCCAGTGAATCCTGAAGAGGGCATGGTGAGGTCTAAGGCCTGCCTTGGTCAGTGGCTCCTTATAAGTCTTCAACTCAGCACTCAAATTTTTTAATCGGAAATTGAGGCTAATAATCCAGATAACCTGTCTACTTCATGGCGTCAGGGTTAAGATGTAAGGTGATAACACACACACTGCATTTTGGAATAAAATTATGGAAAATTACTAAATGCACGTGAATGAATGTGTGAACCAGGTCTCCTTTCATTCCATCTTAGGGTTTATGGTTCACATTCAAAATGGGTCGCACACCCTATCAACGTCTCACTAAACGTAACCACTGGCATGATGCCCACCTTAGCTTTTCTTTGCTGACTGTTGCTTCCAGTATATAGTGTACTTCAAACAGCCAGACAGATGATGCAAGTTCAGACACGGTGCCCACATGCTTACTGGTGACTCACATTGCTGAGGGCATATTCCTTGTGGTCTTGGGTTTACCGGACAGCAGTGTTAGAGGAGGAGGAGTTTGGAATTTCTAGTTAGGAGACCTACCAGATGTAACTCCAGCTCTGCTACTTTCCAGTCATGCGACTGTGATTAGACTCACGTAACTATTATGAGCCTCCTCCCTTGTAAAGTGCGGATGACATCATCTCCCTCACAGCAGAATAACATTAAAGACTCTCACCTCCTTCGCAGTGCAATATAAAGACTAAAGGAGATCATGTTTGTACACATGTTTAAAACTGTGATGCACAATATAAAATAAATGTTTTTTCTAAGATAGTCCAATAATATGGATGAAAAGCAGGATGGGGCAGTGGGAAAAGACTGAAACTTATAAAAAGAAATGAGGGATTCAAATACTTAACGTTGTTTCTTTTTAGACATGTGATCTTGGTCAAGGTACCCTTTCTGATCCTCAGTTTTCCTGTATAAAAATGGAGGGGTTTTTCCCCTTGTCCTTTTCCTTTTTTTTTAGCGAGAAATATATGCTTTGAAAAGGAAATGTAGTATACATAAAGCTCTGGCAGACAGTAAGCATTTAATAAATGTTATTTTGTCCCCCCTCCCCCCGACTACCACCACTATGAATTTGGTTAAAGAAAAATAAACTTATATTTATTGTTTATTTGTTCTATATCATTGGTTTCAAGGTGATCCACTTTTGAAAAATCTTAGCCTGATGGAAGGAAGGAAGACACATGTCTATGGAGTTCTAAGAATGTAAGGGTGAGAAAAGTTGACCTCGCTGGATTCATACTTGAACTCTACGTGTTAGGTCTTTGCTCTATCTCTGAGCCAGATCGCAGCTGCTTACATAAGTTTATCTCATCCAAGATTAGACACACCTGGGGTCTGAAACCTGAATGGAGATAGCTTATCACTTGAGCCACGCCCCAGAAATGGTGTTCAGGCAGCAATTAAGGAAATTGTGTCCAAAACTAAAACCAAAATACCTTCCACAGTCAACTTTCAAGTTCATTTAATGGGGCTGTTAGATAGAGACTAACTCTTGTAGCCTCTCTCTGCTATTAGCCATCCACATCAAAGAAGAAAAAACTGCCACCACATGGATGGACCTTGAGGGTATCATGTTAAGTAAAATAAATCACACAGAGAAGACAAATACTGTGTGATCTCATCTGTATGTGGAATCTAGAAGAAAAGAAAACAAAAAACAAGAAAACAAACTCATAGAAAAAGAGATCAGATTCCTGATTACCAGAGGCAGAGGGTGGAGGGAGAAGGAGTCGGAGGCAGATGGTCAAAAGGTACAAACTTCTAGTTAGAAGATAAGTAAGTACTATAGATGTAATGTACAACATGACTATAGCTAACACTGCTGTATGATATACAGGAAAGCTGTAAAAAAAGAGTAAATCCTAAGAGTTCTCATCATAAGGAGAACATTTTTCCCTTTTTCCTTTCTTTCTCTATATGAGAAGATGGATGTTAGCTGAACCTGGTACTCATGTCATGATATATGTAAATCAAATCATCATGCTGTATACCTTAAACCTCTACACTGATATATCCCAATTATTTCTCAATAAAACTAGAAAAAATAATAATAATAAATATTGCTATTGAGTAGGGCAAGTTCCCTCCAACATTTTTCCTTCTTTGTTAATATCTTGTTTACTATTTTTCCTTACTCTTCAATATACATTTTAGAATCAGTTTGTCAGGTGGCACTTTTTAAAGTGGGGTTTTTTTTTTTCCTTTTATAAAAAATTGCATCAAATCAATGAATTGGTTTTGGAAAAATTGACATACATACAGTGTTAAGATATCTTGTCTATTAATATAGCATAGTTCTCCATCTATACAAGTATATTTTAAGGTCTTTAAATAAAATTTATTCCATTTTACATATGAATTGTGCACAAATTTTAATTGACTTATTCCTAGGTGTCTCACAGTCTCCTACTGTAAAGCATGTTTTTAAAAAAATTCACTTTGGACTACCTACTACTAGTGTGTTTAAATTTCTTTATTTTTGTATATTTTCCTTGAGACATTTGTAACAAATTTTCAGTTAGCAACTCAGCAATATCACCTGATCCCTTTTATGCTCACCTTTCTTTAAAATGTGCTAGAAACTTTACCAATCAGATGCACTGAGATTCATTTGGAAGCAGGAAGAGAAACAGGAGTCTTATTATTGCTCCCTGGTAGCAGTGACCTGGTGTGGACTTTTCTAGATGTTAGATTTTATCCAATAGCATTTTTCACAAAAATAGAAAAAGTAATCCTAAAATTGTATGGAACCACAAAAGACCCTGATAGTAAAAGCATCTTGAGAAAGAAGAACTAAGCTGGAAGCATCTTGACAAGGAAGAACCTAACTGGAGGTATCATACGTCCTGATTTTGATGCCAAAATCTCAGCTTCTGTACACCAGTGCCAAATCAAATCTCAGAGACAGAGTTTTGGGTGAAGTAGAAGAGAATAGTTTTATTGCTTTGCCAGGCAAAGGGGGACACAGTGGTCTCCTGCCCTCTAAAACTGTGTTCCAACCCAGGAGGATTTGATGAAGAGTTTTATAGCAATAGTTCAAGGGTAGGTTGCTGATAAGATAGGGTGTGTGCAGGACCTGCACTCTTTTAATCTCATCTCAGGTAATCTTCTTGATGAGCTTCTCTGGTTCCTTTAGTCTAACCTCAGGTGGTCTTCTCTGGTATGGAGAATAGTGACACCTTCAATTTGTTTGGTTTTAATTCTATAAAAGGGTTTAAATATATTGCTATGTGTGTCCCTTGAGGTGGAACCAGGACCCTGCCCCAAGGCTGTACTATTGTTTCTTGGCTGTTCCTCCCTTGACTCTGCATCCCTTCCCTTCCTGGATTAACAGTGTTCGAATCTGCCTTTTGGAACTCAGAGAAGGTCATGGATGCTGAACAGAAAGGCTTCCCATACCCAGGACCCCCTACAGGGTCCTGCTCAGTTTCAATTTTAAACTATATTACAAAGCTATAGTGATCAAAACAGTATGGTATTGGCATAAAAACAGGCACATAGATCAATGGAACATAGTAGAGAACCCAGAAATAAACTCACATGTATATGGTCAATTAATTTATGACAAAGGAACCAAGAACATATAATGGGGAAAGGATAGTATCTTCAGCAAATGGTGTTGGGAAAACAGGATAGCCACATGCAAAAGAAAAAAACTGGACACCCATCTTACACCAAAACTAAAAATCAACCCAAAATGCATTAAAGACTTAAACATAAGACATGAAACCATAAAACTCCTACAAGAAAACATAGTGGGTAAACTCCTTGGCATCCATCTTGGCAATGATTTTTGGGGGTTTGATACCAAAAACAAAGGCAACAAAAGCAAAAATAAACAAGTGGAACTACATCAAACTGAAAAGCTTCTACACAGCAAAGAAAACCATTAACAAAATGAAGAGGCAACCTATGAAATGAGAGAAAATATTTGCAAACCACATATCTGATAAGGCATTTGATGGGGTTCAGGGCAGGCCACCCCAAAATATGTTGCTTTAGCATATTGATTGTTTTTAATTAAAATGACTTAAGAAAGCGCCAGTGCAAGAAGGACACTCTGACCCTCCTTTGTCCCCTGAAAGCAGGACACAAATCACCCGTATGAAAGGTACTCTCCCAGTACCAGGAGAGAGAGACGTCCTTATCATCAGAGATAGGGAATTCAAGGTTAAGAAGGCTATATGAAAAAATCTTGTTACTAATTTACTACCCCAAGCCCAAACTTCTTTGTCTTGTCAATTCTTCACAAATGTATTGTTTCTTTGTCTAAAATGTATAAAAACCACCTGCTTTGAGTCTCATATTACTAAGAGCTCCTGTGCCTACAAATTAAATTTGTTTTTCTCTTGTAATCTGTCTTATGTCAATTTAATTATTAGACCAGCCAACGAACCTAGGAGAAATGAAAGGAAAAGTTTCCCTCCCCTCCAGATTAATATCTAAAACATACCAGGAACTCATACGACTCAATAGCAAAAAACCAAATAACCCAATTTAAAAATGGACAAAAGTCCTGCGAGGACATTTTTCAAAAAAAGACATACAAATGACCAACAGGTGCTTGAAAAAGTGCTTAATATCATTAATGATCAGGAAAATGCAAATCATCTCACACATGTTAAGATGTCTACTGTATTATCAAAAAGACAAGAGATTAAAAAATGTTGGCAAGGATGTGAAGAAAAGGGAAATTTTGTGCACTGTTGGTGGGAATGTAAACTGTTATAGCCACTATGGAAAACAGTATGGAGGTTTCTCAAAAAATTAAAAATAGAACCACCGTATGATTCAGCAATTCCACCTCTGAGTATATACGTAAATGAAACAAAATCATTATCTTGAAAAATTATCTGTATTCCCTCATTTATTGCAGCATTATTCACAATAGTGAAGGTATGAAGACAACCTAAGTGTCCATCAATGGATGAATGGATAAGAGAATGTGGTATATACATACAGTGGGATACCATTCAGCCTTTAAAAAATGGAAATCCTGCCATTTGCAACAACATGGATGAAAATGGAGGGCATTATGCTAAGTAAAATAAGCCAGAGAAAGACAAATACTGCATGGAATCACTTATTTGTGAAATCTTAAACCAAAAAAAAAAGGCAAACTCTCATAGAAGCAGAGTAGAATAGTGGTTGCCAGGGGCTAGAGGGGTTGGGGGTGGAATTAAGAGAGGTTGGTAAAGTTATAAGATGAATAAGGTCTGAGAATCTAATGCATAACATGGTAACTATAATTGATTATACTGTTTTGTATAATTGAAATTTGCTAAGAGCGTAGAACTTAAGTGTTCTCATGAATAAATAAATATGTGAGGTGATGGATGTGTTTTTTAGAAGAAGAAAAAAAACTGCATCAGAAGCTTGGTGCTGAGGTGTTAAAATCAGAAACTGGTCTTCAAGGAACTCAAGTGAGTAGTTTGGAGATGATGATGGTTCACTGGAGAAATGTTATCAGTTTCTGACATTTTAGTTAAATCTCCTATAAAGAAAATGTGGGGTTTCAAGTTTCTTAGCCAAAGTCTGCTAATTCCCTGCATTATATTATCAGCAATTCAAGGACAGGACCAAGTCTCCTCATTTACTTATCATCCCTGTGGTGGTGCTGACATACAGAGTCACTGCTCAATAAACATTTCTTGAATGTTATTCTTCTCTCTGAACTCAGTTTGCATTGTGTGTCCTTTGGCATCTGCCTGCCACCTAACCTCCCATTCTTCATCTACCATTTACCTCCTCCTTTCACTGAAAGATGACGAAGGCATCCTTCCAAGACCTGGCTCAAACTCATTTCCAGCAGAAAGCTCTCTTAGATCAGTCATACCCTGTATGATCCCTCCCCCGACATTTGGCATTTCTTCAGCCCCTCAATGTTTAGACTGTTTATGGATTGCTTTACACATGTTCTCAAATTGCCTTTTTTTATAATATCTATTTCTTTCCAGTTAAAGAGGGATGAATGCTTGGAAGTATGCTAGGTATTTTATCATTTGCATAAAAAATATGCATTAAAAATGGAATACAGAGCAGGAAAAAGAAAGAGCAAAGAAAGTAAGAAAAAGGTAGAGTAGAGAGTATCCCACGCCTAACATACACTGCTCTGTAGATGCAGCAGTCATGGCCAGATTAGATGAATAACACCATACAAACAGAAATGTGAAAAACCCAGAGAAACCGTGAACCACAGAGAAAGAAGCGAGTGTTGTTTGTCTCTTCATTCAATCTAACACTTAGGTAGATATAGGGACTTCACCAAGGTGTTAACCTTCTAGATTTTTTTTATATTTGGCAAGTTATCATTTGTTTTTGTAAAGAAGATCTACTTTATTACCCCCTTGATATGCATCTGAGAGTACAGACTGAGTCAACAAGTAAGGGAGTTGGGGTTAAAACTCGGGATAACAGTGACCACCTGTCTTAGTTCTGGAGGCTGAAAGTCCAAGGTGAAGATGCCAGTAGATTCAGTTCTTGGTGAGGGCCCTTTTCTTGGCTTGCAGACAGCTGCCTTTTTTTTACTGTATCCTCACATGGTGGAGAGAGAGATCTAGCCTCTTCCTCTTCTTATGACACTAATTCCATCATGGGGGCCCCACCTCCTTGACCTCATCTAAACCAAATTATCTCCCAAAGGTCTCACCTCCTAATACCTTCATATTGGGGATTAAGGCTTCAATATATGAATCCATAACACCAGAAATGCTTGGTCAGTCCAGAAACCACACGAGGGTGATCTGGCAATGATGTCTGCCATGAGGGTGATTACCCACATTAATTCATGCAGATAATGATGGCTGGCTGGATGCAGGCTCTTCTTCCCTCACTAGGGTGGATTCTTCTTGAAGCTGGGCACTCCATGGAAGAGACAATCTTCCTATTTGTTTGTTCTTCCATTGAACAATTATTTATCATTCCTACTATGTGCCAGGAACTCTTCTAGGCTCCAAGGATACAAGCTCCAGGAGTTTGTGCTCCTTTCTCTCCAGGAGCTTATGTTCTAGTGGAGAGAGATGGGTAATGGGGAGAAAACCAATGGGCAAGATCATTTCAGAAGGATATATATTGTGAAGTGTAGTGTGATAGATAGGTCATTATTCAACCCAACACATATGACTGTCTTTGCTTCCTTTGCTCAAATCTCCAAATGAACTCCCCAAGTTTGTCCTCAAATAAATTTCATTTCTGTCAATGTCAGGAGAACATTTTCTCTCTCTCTGCCATCTCCATCCTTTTCTTTCTAGCTCACATTTATTGAAGCATGGGTTAAAGTGCTTTACAAGGCATCATCTCATTTAATCCTAACAATAGCACCATGAGTATAGTATCAGGAATATAACCATTTTGCAGATGAGAAATCCAAGTCTGAGAATAGTTTAGCAACTTGCCTATAGTCATACAGCAAGTAAGTAGTGAAGCCAGGATATGAATGCATGTCCTCTGATTACAGAGGTCCTGACAAAGCTAATCTGTCAGCATTCACCCCGTGGCAGAATTAGTCCTTCCAACAAAAGGAGGCACCAAACAGATGTCCTCCATCTCCCCAAAGGATAGAAGAAAGATTTGTATTAGAGCCAAGGGATATGAACTAGACACGGTAAAGAATATCCAGCTAAAAACTTCCTAGAGAAGTTTAGGAAATTTTTCTCCTGCTAGAGATTAGAACAGAGGTCAGCATACTACTGCCCATGGATGAAATCCAGCTACTTGTTTTCATAAATAAAGTTTCACTGAGACACAGCCACACTTCTTCATTTACGTACTGTCTATGGCTGCTTTCACGTTGTAAGGATAGAGTTGAGTAGTTGTGACAAAGACCATATGGCCCACAAATCCTAAAAGATTTGCTATCTGGTCCTATATAGAAAATATTTGCTGACCTTTGATGGGTTTTGCCTGGGTTGGCTTGAGTATGTTTCTCTCCAAATTCAAGGAATGGTCTAATTGAAACTTTAATATCCCTTTCAGCTCTAGGAATAAAGATGTGTTCCACCTAATTGATGGAACTCTCCTACCCACTTCTCCCAGCTTTCTCCCAGCTCTGATTTGGCTATGTCTCTACATTATATTTAAAATGTGCATAGCCAACAGAGGTTTCCCAAATTACATTGCAGGCCACCAGTAAGCACAGCTTAACTGTAGTTGGGATTAAGGGGGCAGCGGTAATAAATTCTACCCACCAAGGAATTTAGAGTGGTATTTGCATTGACTTAATTCTGCTTCAGTTGCCATTTGGATTGGGCATGAAAGGATGATAGACTTCTGCTATCCCAGTGATTAATATCATTTCCATGATCTCTATTATTAGTAATAAGGATATATCTTATTTAATTTTACTTTGGGTGAAAGAAAAACTGGTTGTTAGGAACATAAAGTGTTAATTGCTAAAGAATTCTTATGTATCAAACCAGCGAAGCAGAACTGAGGCACTTATGACTTTTTTTGGAAAAATACTATATACGCACATACACACACACACACACACACACACACACACACACACATCCTGGGAAAAGTATGTACTAACTGCAAACATTTTCCGTCCCTAAGAAGTTCATGAGGGGACTTCCCTGGTGGTCCAGTGGTTAAGACTCCATGCTTCCACTGAAGGGGGCATGGCTTTGATCCCTGGTCGGGGAACTAAGATCCCTCATGTCATGCAGCACAGCCAAAAAAAAAAAAAAAAAATTTAAGAAGTTCATGAGTATATTCCCAATTCAGTTCAGTGTAAAATGACATTCCCTTTAGCTTTTCTATACCACCCCTGCAAAACCGGACTATGAGCCTGCCTCTTACAAGCTGTGTGATCTTAAGCAAGTGACTTCACCTCTCTGAGCCCCACGTTGTTTGGTGAAATGTGGCTGTAGAATGGATGCTCTTTTCCTACCCAAACAGAAGCCAGCATGCCTGTGGGCCCTAAGAGTCCTCCTTCCTACCCCAGCCACCTCCCTCTACCTGGTATCCAAACCATGTCTCAGCCTGGTATAGTGAAAAGATGTGAACTGGAGTCCGCCAGCCAGGCTTAGGTCCAACCTTGAAAAGCACATTTTTATTAGTGGTTCGAGCTGCCCACCAGCCTCTGGGATGGTAGGCTGTCATGCTGTTGCACACACTCTTTCTCCACCTAGAACACCCTTCCACAATCAGATCAGAACATTAAGGTTCCTCGTCCCTCTCCTCACCCTCAAGGAAGAGGTGTGTGTCCCCAGGTCCCCTGGGCAGTTTGCGCTGTTAACTGTGTGTGTGGACTCCTTCCACAGACTATGACTTTCTCAAGGTCAAGCATGGTGAGGACATCCACATGAAAAGAACTCCCTGCTTAAGCCCATCTATAGCTTTTCATCCCATTCACTCTCAAACCCAAAGTTCTGATCCTGGTTTCAAGGTTCTGTACAAGTTAGCCTCTGCCAATTTCTCCAGCCTCATTGCAAGCCATCTGACCCCTTCTTTTAGGTTCTCTGGGCCAAGACCCATCCCCTCATTTTCTTTATATACATCTAGTTCCCTCTGCCGGGGAAGTTTTCTACACACAGCTCCCCCTAGCCCTTTACTGGCTCCTTTTCAGACCTTAGCTTCAGCCCATGCATTCATTTAGTTGAAATTATTTCTTGAGCACTGTTCTAGGCACTAAACAAAAATCGTTGCCCACCTAGTATCTACATTCTAATTGGGGACAATGAACAAATAAACCAATAAATGCAGACTGTGTCCAATGGTGATAGTTGCTAAGGAGAAGAATAAAGCAAGATGAAAGAGGGAGTCCTGGGACAGGTGTCACTCTATATGAGGAGGTCAGAAAGACCCCACAGAGGATAATGGATGAGCAAGACCTGATAGGAACATGGAGGCAAGCTTCATGGGTGTTCATGGAAGGAGCAGTAAGTGAAAAGGCCCTGAGGGTAGGCGGACCTGAGAGGGTTGAGGAAGAGCAAGGAGGTCAGTGAGAGGGAGAGAGGGGTGGGAGACGGTGGCAGAGATAGCAGGGGTCCAGGTCATACAGGGCCTTTAGGTCATTGGGAGGACTTTGGCTTTTCTTCTGCACAAGATGTGTGATTCAAACAAAATGATCCAATTTCCATTTGGAAAGGTTCACTTGGGTTGGTGTGTTGAGATTAAATTGCGGAGGGACAATTTCAGATAGAGACTAGTTAGGTGGTTTTCCCAATAATCCAGGTAAGAAATGATATTCGCTTGGACCAGGATGGTCGAGATTATAAAACGGTTAACAAATGATTGGGTTCTGGACAGAGGTGGAAAGTAAAATCTACAGGATTTACAGATGTATTGGAAATGAAGGATAAGAGAAGAAAAGGATGCAAAGGTGACGCCAAGGTTTTGACCTGAGCCGCGGGACGTATGCATGTGCTGTTTACTAAGATGGGTGGACTGAGGGCGGAGAAGTTTAGGGGATGAGGTAGGAAATGAGTTTGTTTGGGAGACGATCAGGTACAGATGTCTGTTAGACAGCCAAGTGGAGAAGTCAAGTGCACAGCTTCATATACGAATTAGGAGTTCAGGAGGGAAGATGGAGATGATTGCAGGGGTGCTCCAATCTTTAGAAGACATGGATATGAGAATGAACCAGCTAAGGAGAAGGAAAAGTAAAAGCCTGTTATGTAGGGGGAAAACCAAAAGAGAGCGTGGCGTCTTAGAGGCTAAGAGAAGAGAGCAATTCAAGAGGGAGGGACTGATCAACTGTCGAATGTTGGTGATAAACCAAGCAAGACAGGACTGAAAATTGACCAGTGGACTTAGCAAACTGGAGGTCATTGGCAAACAGGCCAGTGTTATTTCCTCAGAGCACCAACCTCAATGAACTAGTCTCTCTTCTTCCCTATTGCTCTGGGGCTCTTCTCACAATTTGTAACAATATGTTGTATGTCCATCTTTTCTCTTCGATGCCCCTGCTCATTGACTATAAACCCCAAGAGGGAAGAAACAGTCCACCTTGATTCACCACTCAGTGCCAAACCCTGCTGGACACAGACTAGGCAAACAAACAAAAAATTCATAAAAGAATGAAGAAATGAACAGACAAATGGCAAACCTTTTTGTCAAGTCATGCCCATTTCACGGTTCTTTAAACCCTAGAGGTCCATCTCTGCTGTCATTAACTAGCTCCTTGAGCTTGGGGAAAACTCACTTCTCCCCTCTGAATTTCAGTTTCTTTATCTTTTAGCAAAGTACGTAAGTTAATTGCCCCTGCCAGCTCTATCAGCTCACTGTTCCATGACAGGTCTAAGTCAGGCCCCCTCATTTCCCTGCTGTGGTGTCCTCGCCTCCCCAAAAATGTCTCCCACCGGCCTGAAATCTATCACTAGATTTTAACACTTTTGAATTCAGTTTGATCTCTACTAGATACATGAATAAGGAAGCAGCTATTATCAGCCATTTTTGCCAGAGTGTGAGTACATTTTTTCTGGTCCTTTCCTGATGACAGTTTTAGATAAGAACTTGAAAAAGAATGAGAATAGACTGTGCTCAGAAAGAGTGTCGCTGCCCAAGTAGGAAAGGGGTTCCAAAAGGAACCCATTGGGGAAACGGATGAGCTACTTGAAAATCAGTGTAGGGCAGGTCTCATGTTATGGGACTGAACAGTAAAGTTTCAACAAAGGTTAAGTTGTATCTCTAAGCAACTGTAAATTCTAACTGAAAGCCCAGTGATGTTGACTAAATCATTTCTCCAACCTGGATTTTGATATCAACGATAAGAACAGTGGAGTTGGACTTGATAATCTAAAAATGCCCTGCTGCCTTTAAAGTCAGGGCTTCTCTGACTAGGGAGGACTTCTCTGACTAGATAGGGCGGGGTAGATAATCCATTCAGCCTTATAATGAGAGATCAAGCAAATGGTCCCACATTTGCAAACATGTGGTTGGTCACGTCAGCCACAGGAAATGCTATCCAAGCATCTTAACACAGCAATAATAATAATAATTTCTTAAATTCATTCAAGTTCTAACAAAAATTATAAATGGCTCTTGCCTGCATGTGGCCATGCCCTATAAGTATGGTCATAGGCACCGCGTGCATTAAAGGTTACGGAATCCACTCTTAGCATTGTCTTTGGCTGAGACCTTGTATATAGAATCAGGGTTAATTTAGTCCCCATGGTGCTGACCTCCCTTTAATAACCCTTTTAGCATCAATAATAAGGACTGGGCTATGGGCAATTTTTCCAGCAGTGGACTGGCTTATACTGGACCATGTTTACATACATGTACAACATCTATGGCAAGATTCTTTGTGCGCCAGTGTATAGGGTAGACTCTATGACCTCATCCCAAATCTGTATTTGGTGGAGGTTGAGTATAAATAAACAGGTCAACAAGCAAGCAAACAACATTTCTGACCATGAAAGAGAGTGAAGTCAACTGGATCATCAACAGAATCCAGCCTGTAACTTCAGCTTCATTTGCACAGCCCCAAGGACAGGAGAAATGGTGTTTTCGGATAACCAGGGTGAGATAAGAAATTTGAGAATGACCATCTGGTGCTGTCAGGTCTACCTTAAGTCAGGGAGCAGGAGCCTTGGCAATGGGTACACGTGGATGTGTTTTGGGTGGTGTGAGCGTGTGCTTGTGCACATGTGTTCAAAGTCCTTGTGGGTGGTACAATTAATACGGTGCTTTTCTGTCCAGGAAAACTATATCCCCTCCAAAGCCCTGAATTATTAAAATCTTGACGTTTCTCACATCTGTCACAAGCCTCGTATCACAATTTCTGAATGCTATTGGGTGCCATATTCTGTGCGTGAAGTTACAGGCATGCCCGAACCCTTCCACAGCCAAGCTGGGAAATCTTTTGTTATATAACTGCAGCCAAAAAACCCAGGGTGCATGATTCTGAGAAGAGCCAGCACGCAGCAGGGCAGTGAGCCGGCCGCGCTATGGGGTGGTCTCAGCACTCAATATTCCAGCCTCTTGCCTGAGTGTAACCAGAGCCCCTCAGAGACAAACCAGCCTGAGGTGCTTCAGCAGCTGTAAAATTCCTCTAAGGGCCTATATTCTAAGTTCCTCTCACTCAGACCACCACCATTTAGATGGAAACTGAGTTAGGTCCAAATACGATGAACCAAATTTCTGTTTAAGCAAAAAAGTTGGCCCAGGGCTGCATGGCTTTAAATGGACCATGAATAATGTTTTATTGCCTCGGCACCGGGGTGAACTCGGCCCCTACACTCAGCCTCACCTTTCACAGTGTTATTTTTAGAGATCTCATTACACCCCAGCTTAAACTAAAAATACGTTTCCCAGGAATAGCAGAACCTAGTTTTAATTGTGTGGAGTGACCCAAGGGCTCCTGTACTCTGATTACATATGATGTTTCATGCATTTGATATCTGCTTTAGGAGCAAGAGGGGAATTGCTAAATTTCATTTTTCAAGAGCAACAACAAGACTGGCTTTCAGGCTGTTGGGCTCCATTAGCATTTTCTGGGCTGGAGTTGTTTCCACCAGTGATGCTTTGGTTTCACATCATCTGGTGCGACTACACAGAATCACTGGTCCCAGGAAGCCCTGCTCATAAGAAGTTCACATCCAGGTTCTCATCCAACCCTGACACATCCTTCCCTCCCCACAGTCCCAGGGTTTGGAAGGAAAGGTCATGCAGTAGAAGAGCTTTGGGGTCTGACAAAGTGGCAGCTGGATCTTACTCTGTCCCTCTACCTCCGTGACTTCAGGCAAGTTGTTAATCTTCCTGAGTCTGATTCCTCACTGAAAAATGAGAATAATAGACGTTGTATCAATAAAATGAAATAATATATGTACAAAGCAGAACCCTAATAAATTACCACTTTTAAAAATTTTAACTTGCTGATATACTAGTCAAATCAGTAGGGACGTTTGTTGAGCCCTAAGGCCACATAGGGGACATGCGATGTGGCGATGTCAGACCCTGCAAAGATGCACACAGGGGCACAGATGGCCTGGAGCAGGGCAGCGTGGAATGTCACATTGGGCTTGAGGCACCAGTCTGGACTCTGGGGCCACTAGCAAGGGAGCACTTCATCCTGAAGAAAGAAAGTCTCCTGAATTCAAACTGGTCTTTGAAGGATTCCTCTCCCTACTGGTCCACTTAAGGGTTAAGGAACTAGCCTGCCCCACATGGAATCCCCATTCTACCTCTTACTACCAGCGTAACCTTGCACCAGTTCCTCGAGTTTTTAATGCCTTCGTTTCCAAAGCTGTAATATGGAGATGTGATAAGACCTGCTTCATAACGTGGTTGTGAGGATTAGATGAGATAGGTAGTGTGACACACATGTCTTCAGCACATTGTCACAAAGGAATCACTCAAGAAATGCTGGCTATTAAGGGTCCTGTGAAAAGTACATTCCTGGAAGAGGGAACGGTTTGAACAAAGAGAGGAATGTGCAGGACAATTAAAGGAGCATCTTGTGTCCTAGTTTGACTGACTCATAGCGTATGTTAGGAGAGAAAAGCAGGCTCTCACGTGCCCTCACTGAGTTGGTCTTTGCATTCATTTGTGACGTTTTCTAGATTATCATCAGTATACATTCAAACTCTCTGCCTAGTTAATACGTCTTCTAAAGGCAGGAAGTTCCGTTGTAACCACTCAGAGAGCCTTCTATTCTCGAGAGGAATCATTTTCCACTCCTGTTTTCAGATTTCTGGTTTCGGCAGTTCTTCAAGATCACTGGACAATTCTTGACCTCGTGATGAACCTCACAGTTTCATGACGTCAATGAGATCACTCAGTCTGGCTAGAAGGAAAAACATGTTTGTAAAATTCCTCTTTGAGGAGACGTCCAGAGGCCCTCATCTCATTTGTGTTACCTCTCGAATCCCAGTGCACAGCCTAGAAGGGGGTTTGTTCATACTGGATCTGACAGCCGTGTTCTATAGCATGAGGGTAGGGACGGGGTGGAGGGACGCCACGTCACAGGCCAGCCACGGAGACACAGGGTTCCTGAAAGGGCCAACACATTTTAAAAATGAGATCACCGTGAGTACTCTTTATATATGATCCACCGTTGTAAGTTACTCTCTGTTCCTGTCATTATTTGGGATCTTTGCAGGGCGTACACTTGTACCCAATACCAGGAACCATTTATATTCCCTTTTTCTTCCAAAGAGTTCTTGACATATTTGCCCATAGAAATGAGTCCCCATCTCATTGACTTTAGGAAGAAGAACAATTATTTTGCACACCATTGTGAACAATTTTTTACACACTGGTGTGAATAAAGAACAGAAAGAAGGAGGAAAATGAGAGGAAGAGGAGACATACTGGTTCCCCTCCCAGGCTGTGAGTATTGTCACCTGCTGTGTACCTCAGACCCCCTGACGGTTGCTTTCAGACCCTAGTTTTCCTCTATCGCCCAATATCTAGAAGCACAAGACCTGAGCCCAAGTGAAGCCATCAATGCCTCCTGGGAGTTGACTCTCCCTGGTGGGTCTCCTTAGACCCCAGTCTGCCCCTCCTACGTTGGCTTCCAGTGCCGGGCTCTGCCCCTGGCCACTCACTGTGAGGGACAGTGAACCAGGCTTCAGGGAAAGACTCTCCCTAAGGACCACATCACGCACCTACTTCTTGGTTCATCTGGCGTCCTGGGACGGCCCGGGAGCATCTGAGAAGGACAAAGAGCGCCCCACACAGCAGCTGGGCGGCTGAGGTGCTCCAGGGCCCCTCTCCGCCAGGAGGAGGCCTGCCTCCTGGGAGCAGCCTGGCTGGACAGCTGATCCTTGTTAATCCCCACCCGGTAGGGCAAGCCTGGTCGCCTTTCATATAGCTATGACTTGCGTGTTGTTCTTTACATCGCCTGCTTTATTTTCAAACCTGTCAACAGGCCTCTGAAAAGGTTACACACATGAGCAGAGGCCTGGGAGGCTCGGAGAAGGACAGAAGGAGGCACAGGCGAGGTGGGAATGGCAGCCACCCCAGACCTGAGAGACCAAGTCAGGAAACCGTGGGCTCCCCATTGTCTTGGGTTTTCTCTAATCAAAGCAAAAATGAGGCAGACGTTTTTACACGGTGACCCCTTCTGGTAAGGTTAGAAAGCTGGCTATAAATCTGAGATGGACCACACACTTACTGAACTATATTTATCAAGTTTCTTAATAAAGCAAAAAGCTCAGAAGCCTTGGGGAGTAAGCTTTGTTTTTTTTCTTTTTGACAGAGACAGAAGCCAGCAACAATCGGTTCACTGTTGTCCTGTTGCCAAGTGGGTGATTCAGTTAAAATAGGAGCTGGCTCACATCTGTTTACAGGAACCCACAGGGCTGCTATTTGTACGGGGGCCCTACTTGTCTGACCTTGGTTGTCGCTAAACTTGTTTTTCCCAAGACTGTTCCAAGGATCTAAAAGAAGACTCACAGCCCCACCACCAAGGGTGACATTTGCTCGCAGGTCTTGTTCCCCCCCCGATACCATCACGTTGCTGTGACAAATACTGGATGGACAGACTGAGGTCCCCTCTGAAGCTGGATGTCACACCGACTACTTTTTCTAAGCTGACTAGTTGATTAGCCTAACAATTGAGTTTGAGATCATTAAAATCAGAATATTCAAGTTGATGGGGATCTCGGGGGATTACATAGTACAACTCCCTCATTTTCTGTTGAAGAAACAGAGAACTAAAGAGATTGTTGGTGGGAGCTAGAACGTGAAGGCAGAACTATCGGGCTCTTTCTAGTTTTTCACACTCCCCAGGAAGTGTGGCATCTTGAGATAGAGCCTGGTTCAGAAACTTCACATCTAACCATATAAATGTGTAACCATGTGGGAGAGGAAAACTGGGCTGTCCCCTATGGGGAGAGCAGCATTCTGGGTCCTCGTATCTGCACGGGTCCTCTTGAAGCTGGGAAGTGGCATCCAGATTTTCTTTCACCCATAAACCACGTGGAGAATTCAAAGTCTCTGATGGGCCCCAGAGGAAAACTACAGAGGAAAAATACCAGGATAGTCCAGGGACAATAGCTAATGCAATAATGTATGGGAAAAGGACCCTTTCTGTAAACCCTAAAGCAGTCTTCAAATATTTGAGTGTCATGGGATGTTAAATTGGAAGTTTTAATTGAGATATCAAGATATAAATATCGGATATAAAAATATCAACAAGGCCACTCAATAACAATTTCATGTTTCTATGGCCCTCTCTGGAGAAGGCTGCACTATGAATATCACCCAACTCTCAAAGGCTCTTAGAGAGTTTGTCACATAATTAGGGAGATAATGTGGACTAGTGCCTTATTCTCAGACACCAACCCTTAAAATGTGAGCATTGGGGGTAAAGGAGAGGTGACAGCTCTAGGCAGCCTGTCTCCTGGAGCTTGCAAGGCAAAGTGCCCTGAGTTTCCAAGGACCAGACGTGGGCCATGTGATGGAGCCGGCACGGGGTGGTCCACAGAGAAGTTGGTAGAGGACCATCTGATTTCCAAAGGGCTAGGAGGGGCTACATGGCCACTAGAATGGAGAGCCTTAGCAGGGTGAGAGGATCTGCAGGGAAAAGACCCCCAGTGAGCGGAGAAGACCCACAAATAACCCAGGGAAAACATCAGCCTTCAACTTTTCCCAGGCTTGGAGAGCTCAGAGCCAGCTGTCTTTGGTTTTGCTGCCTTGGAGCAGAGCCTAACGTGGGGATTCTTGTGGTTTACTGAGGGCGTGCTCTCAGGGGAAGGAGTTAGGGAATCAGATAAGACAGAGGGGGGAAGCACAAAACAAGGATTCGGTTTCTGTGAGTGGCTAGCTTCTCACTGGCCCTGCAGAGCTCTGCTCTGTCCCGTGGAAAGGGGGTCAGGCTTTTAACACCAGGTCAGTTGGCCATTGGCTCTTGCTTGTAATGTGGGGGAAAGGGGAACACTTGGGGAGGGTGGGGCAAGACTGGTACATCACCCAGCAGAGGTGGCTTCTATCTGGTCAAGGACAACTTCTCCCAAAGGGGGAAACTGTGGGCCATTAGCAGCCAACACTCATAGCACCTGCGGATGGGGCTCAGGGAGGGGCGTCAGCAAGATTCACTCTGCCAGCTTCATGCCCGCCTAATAAGAGCTTTTGGGTTCTCCTTACATGTCCTCCTACCTCACAATTTCCAACCCCTGCCCCAGGGGTCAGAAAGTGAGAGATGGGTAGGAAGACAGAAGGGAGCTGATCTTCTCCACACACCACACACACACACCACACCCCACGCACACACACACACACACCACACACACACCACACACACCACACCCCACGCACACACCACACATACACCACACCACATACACACACACACACACCACATACGCTCACGTACACCACACCACACACACACACACACCACATACACTCACATACACCCCACACACACACCACACACCACACACCACACCACACACACACACACACACACCACACACACCACACCCCACGCACACACCACACATACACCACACCACACACACACACACCCTACATATGCTCACGTACACCACATCACACACACACACACACACACACACCACATACACTCACATACACCCCACACACACACCACACACCACACACACACACACCACATACACTCACGTACACCACACCACACACACACACCACATACACTCACATACACCCCACACACACACCACACACCACACACCACACACCACACCACACACACACACACACACAGTTCCTTTCCAAAAGTCAAAAGACTCACCTGTAATAGGACCTGTCTAGAGTTGGGGAAGAAGTCGTAACTTTGAGTGAAATTGAAGGTTTTGATTACTGCATAGGACTGAACACTTTTCAGTGTTTCATTGCAATATGACATCCATATAGAAAAGGCACCTATCACAAGCCTACAGCTCAATGAGTTTTCACAGAACGCACCAGTGTAACAGTCCCCGAGATCGAGAAACAAAATCACCAGCTACCCAGAGGCTCTCTCTCAGTCACTTCCCTCCTATTTCCACCACAAGGGTAACACTACAGCAGTCTTCCAACGGCACAGATTAGTTTTGCTGTCTTGATGAAACCTGAGATCTTGACCTATCTGGAACCTGAGTTTATAACAAATGTCATCAATCTCAAACTGATCTCAAAAATCCAACTTCAATTCCTATTATCACGGGGTGAAGGAGGGTAGTTTTTCATAATAAAAATAGAAAAGAACCAGATTTTTACCTCCTTGATTGTTGTGGGGAAAGAGGAGAAAGAAAAAAAAGAGGACTTTTTTCCAGGTTTCTTCCCGCCCTGCCTCCCCCTGCCCTCCCAGCTTCCCAAGGGAGCACATACAAAATAATCTCATTCCTCCACTCTAGAGAGACCAGCCTGGGCCAGAGGGCATCCATTCAGGATGTGTGTATGTCCTCATGTGTAAGTGGGGCATACAAGCCATTGCTGGATGATGTGGGCCTTGAGATCTTTGGTCCCTGGATGGGCCTCTGGAAAGCACATCCAGCTTTTGCAGTTTCTTCCCACATTTTTGTCTTGTCAGTTGTTTCCCTGAGAGAATGAGGGGTGCTAGGAAGTCAAGTTGCTGCTGAAGGCCTTTGTTTGGGGGAATTTTCACCCAACATGTCATTTTCTAATTGGGGCTATTTTCTGTAGTCCTCCTGCCTGACTGTCTGCATTGAAAGGAGGTTATAATTATAAACAGAGAAGCAGCATTTCCATTGAAAACTCATCATGTGGTTTCCCTGACTCATCCTAATGAACTATGGGCCCCTCGAAGTGAAGAGATTTTTTCCCTCCGAAGAAAGTACTACGGTGGTGACCTTAGTGGACATTGCTGAAAGACAAAATGCACTTGTTATTCAATTTTTAAAAATATTATATTAAAAGGCAGGAGAAGAAATGAAGCCAAATGGTGTTTGTCTGTATGCTGTGAATATACCTGTGTATTTTACTTGAGACCTTTATTTTTTAAATTGTGCCAATACTGGATGGCCATGTGGCCCTACCAAAATTACTCACGTGTTTTCTTCAAAGGCGACTGCCTTTCATGAAAACATAATATTACGGCTGGACAAGTGAAGAAGAATAAAGAATGAATTAAATAAGAGGATACTTGAAAATCTTGCTTTCATGATATGGGGAAGTGGCTGAAAGAGTTATTACTTGGGGACGGAGTAGTTTATCCTGCTGAGCTCAAGTGAAAGTGAAGGATCCCAAAGGTTGGGGAAGGATCCCATAGCCTTTAGGGTTCCCCTTACAGTACCACTCCCACTCAGAGGGGCCCATCTGTGAAAGGGTGAGTTTCTATTTAAAAGCCCTGCTGGCTGCCTTCCACTCCTTAAAGATTCCACCACATCCTGTGGGGAGGAAAGAGACGCACCTCCTATTTCTCATGATGCCTTGGAGACATTCTCAGAAGTCATAGACTCCTGGAAGGTCAGACTGGGGAGGGACCTTGAGAAAGATGAACTTGGGCACATTTCAGATGGAAAGGAGAGCTCTTCAGAGATGGCACCAAGACCACAGATGTAAACCTGGATGAGCCAGGCCAATCAGCTGGCATCTTTCTAAAAATACTTGCTCATGTGTCTGGTCCCAGGCCTACTGAATCAGACCCTGCAGTGAGGGGCCAGGCCCCTGTGATTCTAATGTGTACTCACATTTGGAAATCAGTGATTCTCATGAAAAGGCTTCATTTCAGAGTCTAAGATGATAAGATTCAGGAAAATGAATTCCTTGCTGGGGATCACCGAGTGGTTACTGACAAGTGTGTCCCCATGGCGTGTTCAGTGTCCTTCCCATTCTGGATCCCCGACACTGGCTTGCCTTCTGGTTGCTTCTCTTGCCTTGGTCTCTCACCTTCAAAAGGTTGCCAACTCTGCTGTTTGACCAGGAGTTTCACTTCTCTGAAATTCATTGTCCTCATCTGTAAAAGAAGGATAAGAACTGCCAAATGAGGATTTTAAAAAAAAGATGAGGAAGAGCTTTGAAACTGTAAAAAGCAGAATACCTAGCAGATAGGACTCTTATTATTATTTATACTGTGAAACTATCTGTTTACACAAATTATGTAGGAAACTAAGAAAGAGAAGAGAGCAAAAAACCTGTCTATTAGTGGGCAAGAACCTTTCAAATATTCAACCTTCTCAAGATGCAACGGAAGCAGGGCTTTAGGTGATGATTCAAATAAGCTTTGGATGGGACTGGGCCTTGGACCAACTAAATTTGCCCTTTAGCTGATAATAATTTTCTTTTGCCCTCTCTCATGCCTATCTTCATACTACTTTAGTTTGCTGTGATGTAGTTTAAAATTTTCATGACGATTGAAGCTGCTATAATTACATATCCACCCAAGACTCTCCCACTCATGTTGTGAGCCTCCCTGAAATGAAGACCACTTTCTCAATTCTTGAGAAAACTACCAGCACCTCACATAGTATCCCACAAGAGATGGATGATTAATAGGTGATCCTAGAAACACGGGACTGGAGGAGACCTCAGAGGTCCATTCATTCAACCATTTAACAATATTTATTGAGCGCCCATGATATGCCAGTCACTCTTCTAAGCTCTAGGGTTACAGCAGTGAGCAAGAAAAAAATTATCCTTGCCCTCTTGATGCTCAATTTCTATTAGGTAAGAGTAAATCTATAAATAAGTGTCCTAGCTCAGGCTGCTATAACAAAATACCACAGACTGGGTGGGTTAAACAACAGACATTGAGTTCTTACAGCTCTGGAGGCTGGAAGTCCAAGATCAAAGTGCCTCAGACTTGGTTCCTGGTGAGAGGCTGATTCCTGGCTTGCTTTGTCCTCACATGGCATTTCCTTGGTGAGAAGGGGTGGGGGGGAAGGAGATGGGGGGGGAAGGAGATGGAGGGTTAAGGGCAGGAGGGAGGGAGAGGGGAGGAGGGGAGGCTGTGGGAGGGGTTAAAGACACCCACTTTGGTTTTTCTTCCTCTTGTCATAAGGGCACTAATCCCAACAGCAGGGCCCAGCCCTCCTGACCTCATCTAAACCTAGTTACCTTCCATAGGCCCCCACCTCCAAATACCAGCACATTGGGGGTTAGGGCTTCTACATATGAATTTGGGGGGAGACACAGATATTCAGCTGAAAACAGTAAGTTAACAAATAACTACATAAATAAATGAGGCATCAGGTAATGCTAAGTGCTATGAAGTGAAGGGCAGCAGGTCAAGGGTTAGAGGGTGGGGGAAAGAAGGCACGGCTCAGGGAGCCTCTGAGGAGGGAACATTTGAGTGGAATCTGAGGAGTGATTCGAGTGTGGGGTGAGGAGTGAGCCGCACTGTGATTTCACAGGTCCAAGTGAGGAACAGGAGTTGGAGTTGATTCTTGCAACCGGAGGATGCCGAGGGGGATTCTGAAGCAGGAGTTGGCGCAGGTCTGACTCATTTATAACAGTATTTCTTTAGTCGTTGTGCAGAAAATTCACAGTAGAGAAGTTAAGTGTGGAAGCAGAAAACCAGTCAGGAGATTTCAGGGGTGAGGGGTGATGGTGGCTTGGACGTGGGCAGAGGCCGTGGAGGTGACACACTCAGTTGCAGTTTGAAGGAAGCACTAAGTTAATTTGCACAAAGTCTCCAGTGCGGTGATGCTCACCTGAGTTCCAGGAACCGCGGGGCTCCTGGGAAGAGCCGGGGGCGGTGAGGAAGGTGGGCAGGGGAGTTAAGCATCTCCAGCACCCCCTGCTGGTCTCCACCGCAACTGCTTAGCTTTACCTGCTTCACACGTCGGGTTCTGAGCAGCCGCCCACCTGAGACGGATCTGACTCCCAGAGCAAGTCATTTGTAATTACCCCTCCTCCTGTATCACAACATTTGCGGTAATAATCATGAATGAAATGAACACCAATAATGACACGAAAAGAAACAGTGTAAATTTGCTTTCATAAATTTCATATGCATGTGTAATCATACCATTAAACACAAAAATAAATGAAAGATATGAGAGAAAATAAATATTATGGTACAAAAAGGGAGGAAAAGCACAACTATTTACTCAATAACTTTATACTTACCCAACAGCTTTGAAATGTGATTCTTTGGTTATAGTGTTGTAATAATATGTTATATAAATGACTCTCCATTAACTAATAAGCAAATTGTAATAAAACTGAAGTGTCTGCAAAGGGCACAATTTAGGCAACTACGAAATCGTACTACTGATGTAATGTTTCTTCCTTGCTTTGTTTTTCAGTTTTAACTAGGTTTTAACTTTGGTTTTAACTGAAGAACTAATCAAGAAAAAAAGTTACAGTGATACCACCACTATTAATTTTAGTAAAACAATTAACAGTTGTTTTAGAAAAGAATAAATTTAAATCTTATAGATATTATTCCATTTCAGTAAACTATTTCATGTATGAATTAAATTTGTATTTCTATAAATACAGAGAGATACAGACACACACATATACATATTACACATTTATAGTTTATAGTTTATTACACATTTATATTTATAGTTTATACTGTTTCAACATTTTAAATGTTTAAACAAATGGAAACTCCAAGTGGACACAAAGAATGACAGAGTCAAAGTAATTTTGATTCCTTTTTCCTTCTCTGTACTCTCTGTGCTGTCACTGTTTATTTTGAAACCACTGTTTAAAGGCAGGAAAACGCAATAAGTCTCATGGGGACTGGTGACACAAAATGCACCCAGAGCCCTCAAAAGATGTTAAACAATGACGAATTCACCCTCCAAACAGACAGTCAGCTGAGTCTCCACGTGTGAGGGGCAAGTGTATAACTCTGAGCTTTTAGAATAAACCACCATGTAAATTACAATGTTTATTACAGGATAATTAATGCGCTATGCTATTTAAGTTTACATATTATGAAAACTCAGCAGCAACTTCAGTTTCTTGGAACTTAGACCAAGAAAACATTTTATTTTTTTGGTGGAGGAATATTTTATCACTGACTGGTAAAAAGAAACAGGCAGACTTTTAGTAGCTTTACATTTTCTACAGACAATGCATCCTCTTATTGCCTGAATCGAAGGTAGAAGTCTCCCACTGCTTGTTCAGCCCTGAATATGCCACCAGTCCCAATAATGTTGCGTTTGCATTTCCCCGGGGCACGGAGAGTCAGGAAACCTCCATCTAGCCCAGTCCCCTCATTGTCCAGGTGAGGAAGCTGAGGTCAGGTGGGCGTGTGACTTCCACAGGTAAGGGAAACCTTGGTGGAAGGAATTGAGAGCAAGGGTCTCCAGGCCTCGCTTGTTGGGCTGCAAGCTGCAGAGGCTCAGGAGGACATGATTTGATGTGCAGCCCATCCTGCTCATGTGAGCAGCGCACCTCGAAATGTCCCCTGGGACCAGGCAATGATGGAAATGGGGAGTCTGGGCGGTGGAGGGGATGTGGAGAAGTAGACAGCACAGCTCCCACCTGAAAGCAGGTAGAAACTTAGCTTCAGCCAGGCGTTGCCACACAGGAACACTGGCAAGCAAGGCCAATCCTGCTTTTCCTAGAAAAGCCAGAGAATGCCCCGCTCCCCTTTGGCATAAAATCTCTTGCTTTTTATATTTTGGCAACTAATCCAAATTACTTGAAGGAAAGCAAAACGGGAGGAAGAAAGAGAGGGAGGATGGAAGAGAGGGAGGGAAGATGGAAGGAAGAAAGGAAGCAAGGAGAGGAGGAAGGGAAGAGAGAGAAAGCAAGCCTCTAAAGCCTGCCAACTCTGCACGCGGGGCTGGCAGGGCACTGCCCGCCATCAGCCTCTGTGCTGACAGTTAAGCAAATAGAGGCTTTGTCCTCAGCACCCACGTTAAAGAGTTCCAGGTCGGCCTTTCCTCTTAGAGGCAGTTTAATTAGTCTTTACTTGTGGTGAAGTCTCCTTGGGTACTAGAGGGCTCAGGGCTCTGCCCCCCTCTCACCCCCGCCCCCCGCTGCGAATGTTTGGAGCCCCTTCAGGCCAACGCTGGCCCTTTGGCTCCACGTGGGGAGACAAGACGGACCCCCTTCCTGTCCAGGGAGAAGCTTGCCATCCATGGGCAGCACTCTGCTTGCTGCTTCTGCCCCTGCCCTCTCACCACCAGCTGCAGACAGAGCTCACAATGCCACCCAGCCAGGGAGCTAACCGGTCAAGTTCAAGGGGCCACTGTGGGCTGCCAAGAGCAATTTCCCCTCCGTAACCTGTCAGGAGCAGACAAGCTGCACACAGCTCATGTAACATTTTCACCATATGCCGTTTTGAAATAACCCTGTTCCATAGGGAAAACCTTCCAAAGACTTTTCTTTGTAAACAGACCTGACGATAAAGACATGCTAAGTCCTGGAGCCCAGAGGCTGTCAAGTGTTTTACATAATACCAATTTTGTCTTATCTCCTGGGCACTGTGGAGTTGAACATAAGCTAGAGCTAAGTGCTGAATTTATTAGACACATGTCAGCATCTGTCTGTCACAAACAGCAAACGGGAGAGCCTCCCTGCCAATTGAGCCGCTCCCTGGTTGAGGGAAAGATTAAAAATTGTCTGGAATGTTTTCTGAGAATATTAAAAAAGCCTAGGTTACACAGGTTTTGATTTCTCTGCTTTTACCCAGCAGAAGTAAAGTGCAGAAGCGTAGATATTGATCATCTGAAATTTGTTTTAAAAAATAAATTCACACACACACATGCAAAGAGAAAGACCAGGTGAATAAACATCAAAACGTTGACAATAGTTATCTTCAAGTGGTAGAATAAAGGATAATTTATTTTTCTTTTTGTGTAACTCAATTTTGTATAACTCAGATGTTCTGTGATGAATATTTATTACTTTGGTCATAAGAAAAAAATCAATCAATGCAAACTCGGAAAAAATGAGCACACATGATATATTAGTTTGCCAAGGTTGCTATAAAAAAAGTACATCAAACTGGGTCACTTAAACCAGCAAAAATTTATTCTCTCACATTCCTGGAGGCCGTAAGTTTGAAATCAAGGTGTCGGGGAGGTTGGTTCCTTTTGGAGCCTCTGGGGGAGAATCTGTTCTGTGTCTTTCTCCCAGCTTCTTGCGGTTGCTGTTGATTCGTGGTGTTTCTTGACCTATAGACACATCACTCCAATCTCTGCCTCTGTCTGCACAGGGCGTTCTCCCTGTGTGCACATCTGTGTCTTCACATGGCCTTCCCATGAGCAAGCGAGTCTTTGGGGTTAGGGCCTCCCTCATCCACCCTAATCTTTACTAATTCCATCTGCACAGACCTTATTTGAAATTCTGATATTCCGGGTGGACATGAATTTTAGGGGAACTCTATTTAACCCAGTATACATGGCAATGAACTGGATTAATCCCCCCTGAAGAGATCCAGGTCACCATTGACCCTATTAAGGCTTAATTCCTGAGAAGTGGGGCTTTGGCTTCCAGAATTACACGGCCTCCCTCTCCCTCAGTCTCTGGGCTAAGGAGTAGGGCCAGAGCCAAAGCAAGAGGTGTGGACCCACAACACAGTCCAATAGGACAAATCTGGGACCAGTCACACCCCCAGGCCACTGAGCCCTGGCAGAGCTGCTGGTGATGTGAGAAACCTGACAATCACATGTGTGCCCACATTGCATCTCACTCAGATAATGCATTATACTTTTGTAAGTGTGTGTAGATGCCATTAGGATTAGTAAATTGCAAACTTGTTTTAAAATATTTCTATCATTATATATTTTCTCCATCAGTGGGTACTAAAAGTAGAACTACTTTTATGTGTAAGTCTGTGAAATATTTAATGATAAAAAGATTCTTTGTACTCTAAAAGGTTGAGAATCACCATCTTGCATTCTTTTCCATAGCAGCCTATCTGTCAGATGAGAGGCTATAACAGTGATGTATTACATATTATCTAACAGGTACTGTGCATAGTCTTTTATAACCATTATTCTCTTAACCTTCAAAATAAAACCATGAGGTAATCATCCCATTTTTCAGGTGAGGAAACTGAGGCTCAGAGAGGCTAGACATTGGTAAAGAGGCCTGAAAATACATAGCTAGGAAAGGGTAGAGGTGGGATTCGAACTTGGAGGTAAATGTTTCCAAGACTATGGGTGGTGTTCATCTTTCAGGGTCTCTGCCGAAGTGTGTCGTTAGTACTCTCTTGAGTACTGGATAAAGCATCAGCAACCTACATCCTGGGACTACATTACCATGGCTCCCCACAGAATGTCTCTGCCTGAGGGATACATTAGGGTGTGGCCTCCAGGAGGGACCCTTTAATAGCCTTAGTAAACGCATTCCTTTTTAACGTTCAGACACATGGAGAACACAATCCCCTGTACCTCTCTGTGCCCAGGGCATGAAGCCTAGGCGAGGTATTTCTCCAGAGTTAAGGAACAGGAAAAGTTCAGTTTCCTCTGAAGAACTGACATACTTTCTCCTTAGAGTCGAAGGAATAGGATTTGCCTGGATTTCCATTTTCTCTATTCAGATCTGTCAGCTCCATCACAGTAACTATGGATTGATTTCCTTATGGTCTGAATTCTGTGATCCAGTCCCCCAGCCCCTACTCCTGGTCCTGGCCCACTTTTCTCATATATATTTTTTTTTCTGTCTCAATTTCTATTTTAATTTATAACTTACTCTTGTGTTGGCCATTTTTCAGGAAAGCCATCCTTTCTCCAGAAATCTTTTATTAAACAAGGTAGATCACTTTTTTTTTTTACATTAGTATGGGTCTTGCACAGGAGGGGGAAGGGAATGTGTTGTGGAGTTACCAGCATTTTCCATCTACTCCTGCCTGCTCTGGCTCCTTTCACTGGGGTCCCTCCAATAGGCCAAGTTCCATATGAATCTGCTGGCTGCCCGGAGCCTCACATGGCAGACATGGTCCACTGACTCCTTGTTACTCAGTGCTCCCATCTTGAAGACTCCTCTGGCCTAGGTCCCGTCTTAGATCTCTGTCTTCAAGTGAGTTAATTAACTAGGCAGAAAATTTAACTGCCAAATGAATTCATGAATATCCCCCTCGGATAATGTACACCTCAATCTAAAAAAGAAGCACTACTGGTTTCAACAAAGGCTCAAGATTTCCCTAAAAATACACCTAATTTATGTAAGAAAAAGTAGAATCAGGCTACCATTTGGTCAACTTAACAATGTGAAGTTGAGGGGCGGAGCTCCACTAAGCTCTACACTTTTTCGAACCTAAGCCAGACCCCCAAGCAGTTGTCAATGTACAGTTTGGGTCCTTGATTCTGTAGAAACAAAGGTGTTCTAAAATGCAAGGAATTTTATAAAGTTGTAGAAGACCTTAAGGGCCTGACTCCAATTCCAATTCAACTACAAGTATATTGACCACATTCCATGTATGCTACCTGCTCACACATTATTTTAGTTAATCCTCTAGCCACTTTGTGACCTCTTCTCCCAAAGCTCCTGTAGTAAAGCCAGAACCATCTGGAGTAGAGAAGTGGTAACTGCCTCTGCTCCAGGCCTGTGACCTTCTGCCCCGGAACCAGAGGGAAGAGTTGGTCGCGCCTAAGCAAACACACAAGGCAGTCCACCATGTGGTCTGATCCCTCGGACTGGAACATGAAGCTTCCTGTTAGCCTGACCTTCCCCAGGTGTCAACACCTGGCCTGGCAAGGTTAGCACCGCCTGGCATTGAAAGAAGCTCCTCAGAAGACAACCTGCTGTGAGCTGAGGTCAAGGAGAGCGACAAGACCCCCTGGGAAGCTGAGCAGACACAGTGTACCTACCTCACAGGTGCAGCAGTGCCTGGAAACATCAGATAGAGACTCTGCAGCATGGGAATTAGGAAACAGCCATCTGTGTCTCACAGGGATCTGAACCAACCCAGGGCAGCCATTGATGTGGCCCCTACATTCATGAACATTATTCTCACCAACTGGTTCCATCAGTGTTTACCCTTCCTAAGAAGGAAAATTGCCCCCCCCAACCCCAATAAGGACATGCAAGACAGATACGAAGTTCCTGGTATCAGACAGCATTTACCTCTAGGGTCACTGAGGGCCCTATCACAGAGTACCAGGCAGAAACTCTTGCACACAGTCAAAAGTTGTGTACCATTTATTTGCATGGACATAGCAAAACTATGCAATATGCCACCTTACTACTCTCTGGCTCAAAATCCACTGTTTTGCAAGGCAAGACTTACAACACTATTAGGATGTATGATGTTTCATTGTGTGACAGTCACAATTTCTGTGAAAATATGAAGAAATGGAAACAAACATCCTTTGGAATAGATTTTGCAAGATATAAGAATAAGGAAATACAATAAATTTTGTATCATTTGGTTGTCTAACTAATGGGAAATGAAAAAAAAACATTAAATTTTTCCTAAGAAAGTGTATCTCTTCTTTTTTTTTTTTAACATCTTTATTGGAGTATAATTGCTTTACAGTGGTGTGTTAGTTTCTGCTTTATAACAAAGTGAATCAGTTATACATATACATATGTTCCCATATCTCTTTCCTCTTGCATCTAAGTGTATCTCTTCTTGATCCCAGAATTAATAGAAACTCTTGCAATAACTTAACCAAAGTTTTTAAGCCTGGACTCTGGGAACCCTTGAAATTACATACGTTTGTATATGTGCTTTGTTATGTAGAGAGAAGCCATATATTTGATCAGAATCTAAAAGGGGTTTACCATTGATCTAGTGCTCAATGACTTTAGTTTATGGGTGAAAAACCTGACACGCAGAAAGTGAATTCACAAACAATAGTGGCAGAGTTTTGACTAGACTCTGATCCCTTACTTTCCATGCGTCACTGTTTTTAGGAAGAGCTTGGGGTCTCTGTGAAAGGTTAGCCACACCTCCCTATTTGACACTGTCCAGTAAGAATCCAGATAAATCTGCATCAGCTTGGGTGCACAGAGGGGCCTAGGGAAAGCAGGTCTGCTTAACAGAAATGGGCTGAAACATGCAACCAAATTATTCATTATGTAAAACTTTAAGTCTAATTTCTCACTTTCTTAACACTTGGGGAATTCTTCAAAGAGGCTAGAAAATTGGCAGTGCATCATTTGTCCTCATGGGCATTTTTATTAAATTAAAAGTGGATGCATATTCACACATTGAAACCAGCAAAAGAAAGCTGCTCTATACTGCTTAGCTCTCTAAAAACTTGCTTTTAATTACCTTGATCCATATTGAATTGTCCCACCTCTCTTTAACATCCATCACTAGGAAGCATCAGGCACAAAAGGCAAGAGCCTTTACTACACCATCACCCAAAACATAAATCAATAGTAACAACTGACCCCGCAGTCTTATGTTGTTGATCTTGGCCCTGGTCTAGAACACATGAACTCAACTTGCTTTTCTTCCTTTATTAAATTCCTACATATAAACCATCTTTGTAATTAAGTCAGGAGCTTGGGTCTTCATTCACACCTGCTAGCCTGTACCATTCCCAGGTTCTCAGGGTGGGAGGATCTCCCTGGATCCTCTTTCCAGTGTTTTCCTTTCAGCCAGGCTGACCTCTGAAATATGATTATCTCTAAACATGTGCATCACCACATCAGACTTTTAAAAATCCATTATAATAATGGAAAAAAAGAAACTACTAACATACATTGCACCAAGCTATGTATCAAGAAATGTGCTGAGCACATTCACAAAAATTTCAGTTAATCCTAAGAGTTTATGAGGGAGGTGATTTTTTTATTCCCATTTTACACAGGAGGAAACTGAAATTTAGAAATTCAAAGAAGATCATAAGCTTGCAGTAGCAAAGCTGGAATTTGAGCTGAACTTCAGAGGACCTTCTCTTTCCCACCCTTCTGCTATCCAATACAAATAACGTGAATTCCTAGACTAGTAGTAGTTTTACTCAGATGTGATCTTTGTTGGTAATGGTTTTCTAACTGGGAGAACACACAAACTTAGATACATTATAAATTACCAGGAAATATAAGAATTTAGCCATGAACTTCAGGAGAAGTTAGTTTGTTACAAGTCCACATTTAAAGGCCATGGTTTATTGAACATTTCCTATGTGCCTAATAAAACCACTGTGATAGGTATTTTTTGATTCATACACTATCTCCAATCCTTTACTTCAAGATGATTTCACATTTTAGATGAAAGGAAACTGAAGCATATAAAGGTTAAGTGACTTGCCCAAAGCCATCTAACTAGCGATCCAGGTCAGGATTTGAACTCGTGCTAGTTCTCACACTTCCCATATTCTCTCTATGCTTCATATACACCTATGACCTTTATTGGTTTATGTACACACATGAAGTGAGCAGTATTGACTACCCACCACCCTCCATTAGTGGAGCACAAGATGGGGATGTGTCCACATGCCCCTCATCCCCTTCGTGGGCAGCATACATGTATGGAACCAGAGAGGCTGGATGTAGAAGGACAGTCAATACCAAGGTGTTGGTATTTTTCAGGTGGTTGGTCATGGTACCAAACCCAGCTACCTAGCCCACTTTGGGGCAAACCCCAGTCTTATAATGGTACATGTAAAAAGAATATGGACTTTGAAGTCACATAGACTGGTAAATCACATGTGCTGGTAAATGTCTAATAACCAGCTCTATAGTGGCAGGAGGAAGCTCCGAGTTATAGCATTTGTCAATTTCCATGATATAAACACTCACATGGTGGCTCATTTAAAGATAACGAAATGATGTCCCCTGAACACAAAGTTGGTAAGAGAGATAACAGTCATTGGCCCTCAGGAGCTGGTGCCAGTCAGCTCCAGCACCCCACTGTCAGTAGACCTTATTCTCATCCCAGTTCATAACTTCCCAATGTTAGATTTGGGGCAAGCCACCTAGCCTTTCTGAGTATTAATTTCCACTTCTATAAAGTGGGGGGGACAATACCACTAGAAACGATGCCATGACTAGCGGGCTTTTAACAGGAGGACAAGATCATCATCCCTCCCCACATACTGAGGGGGCTGCACACAAAGCATTCTGACAAAGGCAAGCAAGGGAACACTTTATGGTAAGTGCAATCTATGCCTCTGAACTCAGTTAAGACGGATCTGATGAGATGTAGTCAAGGTTGGTGTCCTGTCCTATCCTATCCTCCTATCCTAAGCCCAAAGCCACATCCCAGGACCTGCTCACTGCCTACTAACCCCATGAGGGAGAGAGGTTGAAGAGAGGTGAACGGCCACCAGATGCTTGCCCTGTGGTAACAAGACATAGGCAGCTCAATGGCATGAGTTCAAGAGAGAAGCAAGAGAAAAGCAAGGTAAGCAGGCTTCCTCTCTTACCCTTCCTGCCTTCTAGAAGGGGAGCAGCACCGCACTTAATAACTTTAAACCTGCAGTGACTCATCCCCTGGCACCATGGCCCAATCAGCACCCAGCTCACTTAGATCAGCACCTGGGAGAAGGGTGACGGATCCACCTTTGCACTTCTGTTGTGTGGTTGCTGGGAAGATGAAAGGACATTAAGCAAAGAACCACATTTTGACTAAAGTTGCGCTACCCAGTTTTATCATCCAGCTTTCTTTCACCTGAGTGACTCTGAGTGAATTCTGACTGTTCAAAACAAAAGAGGAAGAAAGAATTTACATCTACTTGTGATGACCTGTAATCCTTATATAGTCACCTGCTACTCCTCCACATCAAACCCACCATCACATAATGAGGCTGATTTACCATCTTGAAAAACATTCAAAAGGTTGTGTCTACCATGCGATCAGAAGATAGATGTAAAACTGTGTTGAGCATGGGCAGTATTGTCAAAACAAGCCGCTTCCCTCCCCAGCTGTCCATTTTGAAGGGGAGAATGCATTTTGATGTTTTTGGTTCTTATATGGTCCTATAAAAGTCAGTCCCATTACTTTGTAGTAGTGACTTTTATTCTTAAATATGAGTCACAATAGTTCAAAGCAAATGAACTGCATTAAATTAAAATGCTAACTTATACATTCATTCTGTGTAAACCAAAGAGGAGTGGGAAGTTTTCTACTTGGATTTTGCCTTTAACCTTATCCTCCCAGCACTTGCAGTTCCTTAAGTCTTTGGTTTCCCTGTTGTGGCTTCCATGATACAAATGTGTTTTAAGATCCATCAACTGGAAAGGACTTTTCTGGATTTGCCTACTTTAAGGTCTAATTTGCTGGGGACTGGAGAGCATCAAGTCCCAGTTCTGTAAAATGGAGTTGTGAGGATGTGGTGTATTGAGAAGCAAATGCAGAATCTGACAGATCTCCTTCCATGTTTCTTGTCTCCATGATTTTCTGTACTTTTAATTTCCACCAAGTGTGACAAGGGGGGAAAGACAATCTGCCTGCCTAAAATTCATCCAAAATATCTAGGCAAGAAACCTAAATAAGATATATCTCCTTTGGCGCATAGAACTAGAGTCACAGCCAAAGGAAATTGAGTTGTGACCTGGCCGAGGAAGGAAGAGAAAGTGGGGAGAGCCTAAGAGGAGGCCACCCTGCTGAGGTCTTAGAATCTCTGGCAGGGATCCCTTTTCTGTCTGTCACACAGTCCCATGCTGAGGTGAGCAGTCCCAGAGCCCAGAAACTTTTAGGAGTCCAAGGAATTCTAAGAGAACTGCCAACTGAAATTAACCAATTGAAATAAATTTGAAAAGTCACCTACCTTTTTGAACTTCGGATCCTGCATATACACAGATGCTAGGGAAGTACAAGCAGGGTGGGGTGAGGTCTACACAGCAGATAGACAAACGTCCCCAGAGCCAGGCCAGGAAGCAAGGTTCCCAAGCTGTCAGATCACTCAGGCTCTGGATCACATTTCTAAAAATGCACTGTCCAATATTGCAGTCACTAGTCACTTGTGGCCATTTATTTTAAACTTAAATAAGTTAGAAGGAAATGAAATGAAAAATTCAGGTTCTCTGTTGTGCTAGCACATTTCAGGTACTCAGTAACAGTATGAAGCTAGCAGCTACCATCTTGGAGAGTGCAAATACAGACATTCCATCATCACAAAAGTTCTGTTAGACAGCGCTGGTCTAAAGTACAAAAATATATGTAAAAGTCCAGGAACCCTCTGATCCTTTACGTAATGCTATTTCCAGACTGAAACTCCCTACTCAGGTTTTCAAACAATTAATCAAAACAATTAAAGATAAACAGGATTTTTTCTTCCTCTGTGGTCAGCCTAGAAATGTTTCAGGATATAAGGGAAAAAATGCTTTGATTTCTTTCATACATGCAATTTACTTTTTTTTTTTTTTCAGTCTTCTTTAATTAAACTTTATTTTTCACTCCGAGCACCCATTCTTGAGGCTAGAAGGGAAAACATGCCATCTTACCTGGGTTCCACATCTTCAGGGATGTGCCCTGGTTTGAGAGCATGTGGGAGGAGAAGGGACACATGGTCCTCAGTGATTCATGCACACCAGTTGCCATGGAGACATCGGCATCCCTGCCCATAAGGCAGCCATGAGCTCTGGCTTTCTCCTGCTTCCATGGCTTGCTTGGGGATGAGGATTTTTGCAAGGATGCTCCTGGCCCCATCTGCCAGCCGTGCCTCGGGGCCAGCATCTCTGGGCTCCAGCAGCACCCAGAGAGCAGTTCTTTCTCTTCTCAGCCTGGGCTTGGGAGGTAAGCATTCTTCTCCCTGCTTTCCTTTTTTTTTTTAATCAGTCATCAATTTTATACACATCAGTGTATACATGTCAATCCCAATCGCCCAATTCAGCACACCACCATCCCCACCCCACCATGGTTTTCCCCCCTTGGTGTCCATACGTTTGTTCTCTACATCTGTGTCTCAACTTCTGCCCTGCAAACTGGTTCATCTGTACCATTTTTCTAGGTTCCACATACATGTGTTAATATACGATATTTGTTTTTCTCTTTCTGACTTACTTCACTCTGTATGACAGTCTCTAGATCCATCCACGCCTCAACAAATGACTCAATTTTGTTCCTTTTTATGGCTGAGTAATATTGCATTGTATATATGTACCACATCTTCTTTATCCATTCGTCTGTCGATGGGCATTTAGGTTGCTTCCATGACTTGGCTATTGTAAATAGTGCTGCAATGAACATTGGGGTGCATGTGTCTTTTTGAATTACGATTTTCTCTGGGTATATGCCCAGTAGTGGGATTGCTGGATCATATGGTAATTCTATTTTTAGTTTTTTAAGGAACCTCCATATTGTTCTCCATAGTGGCTGTATCAATTTACATTCCCACCAACAATGCAAGAGAGTTCCCTTTTCTCCACACCCTCTCCAGCATTTGTTGTTTGTAGATTTTCTGATGATGCCCATTCTAACTGGTGTGAGGTGATACCTCATTGTAGTTTTGATTTGCATTTCTCTAATAATTAGTGGTGTTGAGCATCTTTTCATGTGCTTCTTGGCCATCTGTATGTCTTCTTTGGAGAAATGTCTATTTAGGTCTTCTGCCCATTTTTGGATTGGGTTGTTTGTTTCTTTAATATTGAGCTGCATGAGCTGTTTATATACTTTGGAGCTTAATCTTTTGTCCGTTGATTCATTTGCAAATATTCTCTCCCATTCTGAGGGTTGTCTTTTCGTCTTGTTTATGGTTTCCTTTGCTGTGCAAAAGCTTTGAAGTTTCATTAGGTCCCATTTGTTTATTTTTGTTTTTATTTCCATTACTCTAGGAGGTGGATCAAAAAAGATCTTGCTGTGATTTATGTCAAAGAGTGTTCTTCCTATGTTTTCCTCTAAGAGTTTTATAGTGTCCGGTCTTACATTTAGGTCTCGAATCCATTTTGAGTTTATTTTTGTGTATGGTGTTAGGGAGTGTTCTAATTTCATTCTTTTACATGTAGCTGTCCAGTTTTCCCAGCACCACTTATTGAAAACACTGTCTTTTCTCCATTGTATATCTTTGCCTCCTTTGTCATAGATTAGTTGACCATAGGTGCATGGGTTTATCTCTGGGCTTTCTATCTTGTTCCATTGATCTATGTTTCTGTTTTTGTGCCAGTACCATATTGTCTTGATTACTGTAGCTTAGTAGTATAGTCTGAAGTCAGGGAGTCTGATTCCTCCAGCTTCGTTTTTTTCCCTCAAGACTGCTTTGGCTATTCGGGGTCTTTTGTGTCTCCATACAAATTTTAAGATGATTTGTTCTAGTTCCGTAAAAACTGCCATTGGTAATTTGATAGGGATTGCATTGAATCTGTAAATTGCTTTGCGTAGTATAGTCATTTTCACAATATTGATTCTTCCAATCCAAGAACATGGTATATCTCTCCATCTGTTAGTATCATCTTTGATTTCTTTCATCAGTGTCTTACAGTTTTCTGAGTATAGGTCTTTTACCTCCTTAGGTAGGTTTATTCCTAGGTATTTTATTCTTTTTGTTGCAATGGTAAATGGGAGTGTTTCCATAATTTCTCTTTCAGATTTTTCATCATTAGTGTATAGGAATGCCAGAGATTTCTGTGCATTAATTTTGTATCCTGCAACTTTACCAAATTCATTGATTAGCTCTAGTAGTTTTCTGGTGGCAGTTTTAGGATTCTCTATGTATAGTATCATGTCATCTGCAAACAGTGACAGTTTTACTTCTTCTTTTCCAATTTGGATTCCTTTTATTTCTTTTTCTTCTCTGATTGCTGTGGCTAGGACTTCCAAAACTATGTTGAATAATAGTGGTGAGAGTGGACATCCTTGTCCCGTTCCTGATCTTAGAGGAAATGCTTTCAGTTTTTCACCGTTGAGAATGATGTTTGCTGTGGGTTTGTCGTATATGGCCTTTATTATGTTGAGGTAGGTTCCCTCTATGCCCACTTTCTGGAGAGTTTTTATCATAAATGGGTGTTGAATTTTGTCAAAAGTTTTTTCTGCATCTATTGAGATAATCATACGGTTTTATTCTTCAATTTGTGAATATGGTGTATCACATTGATTGATTTGCGTATATTGAAGAATCCTTGCATCCCTGGGATAAACCCCACTTGATCGTGGTGTATGATCCTTTTAATGTGTTGTTGGATTCTGTTTGCTAGTATTTTGTTGAGGATTTTTGCATCTATATTCATCAGTGATATTGGTCTGTAATTTTCTTTTTTTGTAGTATCTTTGTCTGGTTTTGGTATCAGGGTGATGGTAGCCTCATAGAATGAGTTTGGGAGTGTTCCTTCCTCTGCAATTTTTTGGAAGAGTTTGAGAAGGATGAGTGTTAGCTCTTCTCTAAATGTTTGATGGAATTCACCTGTGAAGCCATCTGGTCCTGGACTTTTGTTTGTTGGAAGATTTTTGATCACAGTTTCAATGTCATTACTTGTGATTGGTCTGTTCATATTTTCTATTTCTTCCTGGTTCAGTCTTGGAAGGTTATACCTTTCTAAGAATTTGTCCATTTCTTCCAGGTTGTCCATTTTATTGGCATAGAGTTGCTTGTGGTAGTCTCTTAGGATGCTTTGTATTTCTGTGGTGTCTGTTGTAACTTCTCCTTTTTCATTTCTAATTTTATTGATTTGAGTCCTCTCCCTCTTTTTCTTGATGAGTCTGGCTAATGGTTTATCAATTTTGTTTATCTTCTCAAAGAACCACCTTTTAGTTTTATTGATCTTTGCTATTGTTTTCTTTGTTTCTATTTCATTTATTTCTGCTCTGATCTTTATGATTTCTTTCCTTCTGCTAACTTTGGGTTTTGTTTGTTCTTCTTTTTCTAGTTCCTTTAGGTGTAAGGTTAGATTGTTTACCTGAGATTTTTCTTGTTTCTTTAGGTAGGCTTGTATAGCTATAAACTTCCCTCTTAGAACTGCTTTTGCTGCATCCCATAGGTTTTGGATCGTCGTGTTTTCATTGTCATTTGTCTCTAGGTATTTTTTGATTTCCTCTTTGATTTCTTCAGTGATCTCTTGGTTATTTAGTAACGTATTGTTTGGCCTCCATGTGTTTGTGCTTTTCACGTTTTTTTTCCCTGTAATTCATTTCTAATCTCATAGCATTGTGGTCAGAAAAGATGCTTGATATGATTTCAATTTTCATAAATTTACTGAGGCTTGATTTGTGACCCAAGATGTGATCTATCCTGGAGAATGTTCTGTGCGCACTTGAGAAGAAAGTGTAATCTGCTGTTTTTGGATGGAATGTCCTATAAATATCAATTAAATCTATCTGGTCTATTGTGTCATTTAAAGCTTCTGTTTCCTTATTTATTTTCATTTTGGATGATCTGTCCATTGGTGTAAGTGAGGTGTTAAAGTCCCCCACTATTATTGTGTTACTGTCGATTTCCTCTTTTATAGCTGTTAGCAGTTGCCTTATGTATTGAGGTGCTCCTATGTTGGGTGCATATATATTTATAATTGTTATATCTTCTTCTTGGATTGATCCCTTGATCATTATGTAGTGTTCTTCCTTGTCTCTTGTAACAGTCTTTATTTTAAAGTCTATTTTATCTGATATGAGTATAGCTACTCCAGCTTTCTTTTGATTTCCATTTGCATGGAATATCTTTTTCCATCCCCTCACTTTCAGTCTGTATGTGTCCCTAGGTCTGAAGTGGGTCTCTTGTAGACAGCATATATATGGGTCTTGTTTTTGTATCCATTCAGCAAGCCTGTGTCTTTTGGTTGGAGCATTTAATCCATTCACATTTAAGGTAATTATCGATATGTATGTTCCTATGACCATTTTCTTAATTGTTTTGGGTTTGTTTTTGTAGGTCCTTTTCTTCTCTTGTGTTTCCCACTTAGAGAAGTTCCTTTAGCATTTGTTGTAGAGCTGGTTTGGTGGTGCTGAATTCTCTTAGCTTTTGCTTGTCTGTAAAGCTTTTGATTTCTCCATCAAATCTAAATGAGATCCTTGTGGGGTAGAGTAATCTTGGTTGTAGATTCTTCCCTTTCATCACTTTAAGTATATCATGCCACTCCCTTCTGGCTTGTAGAGTTTCTCCTGAGAAATCAGCTGTTAACCTTATGGGAGTTCCCTTGTATGTTATTTGTTGTTTTTCCCTTGCCGCTTTCAATAATTTTTCTTTGTCTTTAATTTTTGCCAATTTGATTACTATGTGTCTTGGCGTGTTTCTCCTTGGGTTTATCCTGTATGGGACTCTCTGCACTTCCTGGACTTGGGTGCCTATTTTCTTTCCCATGTTAGGGAAGTTTTCGACTATAATCTCTTCAAATATTTTCTCTGGTCCTTTCTCTCTCTTTTCTCCTACTGGGACTCCTATAATGCTAATGTTGTTGCGTTTAATGTTGTCCCAGAGGTCTCTTAGGCTATCTTCATTTCTTTTCATTCTTTTTTCTTTAGTCTGTTCCACAGCAGTGAATTCCACCATTCTGTCTTCCAGGTCACTTATCCGTTCTTCTGCCTCAGTTATTCTGCTATTGATTCCTTCTAGTGTAGTTTTCATTTCAGTTATTGTATTGTTCATCTCTGTTTGTTTGTTCTTTAATTCTTCTAGGTCTTTGTTAAACATTTCTTGCATCTTCTCGATCTTTGCCTCCATTTTTATTCCGAGGTCCTGGATCATCTTCACTATCATTATTGTGAATTCTTTTTCTGGAAGGTTGCCTATCTCCTGCCTATCATTTAGTTGTTTTTCTGTGGTTTTATCTTGTTCCTTCATCTGGTATATAGCCCTCTGCCTTTTCATCTTTTCTATCTTTCTGTGAATGTGGTTTCTGTTCCACAGGCTGCAGGATTGTAGTTTTTCTTGCTTCTGCTGGCTGCCCTCTGGTGTTTGAGGCTATCTAAGAGGCTTGATGGGAGGCTCTGGTGGTGGGTAGAGCTGACTGTTGCTGTGGTGGTCAGAGCTCAGTAAAACTTTAATCCACTTGACTGTAGATGGGTGGGGCTGGGTTCCCTCCCTTTTGGTTGTTTTGCCTGAGGCAACCCAACACTGGAGCCTACCTGGGCTCTTTGGTGGGGCTAATGACAGACTCTGGGAGGGCTCATGCCAAGGAGTACTTCCCAGAACTTCTGCTGCCAGTGTCCTTGTCCCCACAGTAAAACAGAGCCACCCCCCGCCTCTGCAGGAGACCTTCCAACACTAGCAGGTAGGTCTGGTTCAGTCTCCCCTGGGGTCACTGCTCCTTCCCCTGGGTCCCGATGCACACACTACTTTGTGTGCACCCTCCAAGAGTGGGGTCTCTGTTTCCCCCAGTCCTGTCGAAGCTCTGCAATCAATTCCCACTAGGTTTCAAAGTCTGATTCTCTATGAATTCCTCCTCCCGTTGCCGGACCCCCAGGTTGGGAAGCCTGACGTGGGGCTCAGAACCTTCACTCCAGTGGGTAAACTTCTGTGGTATAAGTGTTCGCCAGTCTGTGAGTCACCCACCCAGCAGTTATGGGATTTGATTTTACTCTGATTGTGCCCCTCCTACCGTCTCATTGTGGCTTCTCCTTTGTCTTTGGATGTGAGGTATTTTTTTGGTGAGTTCCAGTGTCTTCCTGTCGATGATTGTCCAGCAGCTAGTTGTGATTCTGGTGTTCTCGCAAGAGGGAGTCACAATTTACTTTTTTATGGAGAAAAGTAAGGAAACCCACACACCACATAACACTCAAGCATGCAACACTACAAAACGTGAGGTAGCAAATCCTTTCTTTGTAAGTAATGCAAATTTACACATAAATTAGCTCAAGGAGGCAAATTTTTAAAATCTGATTTCAACTGCAGGAGAAGGACAATTAAGAAAAAACAAGTGCTGTGTTAATTGCCTATCACCGACGCAGGTCCCTGTGGGAATTGTTGGGCTACTTAGGCCAGTTTGAGTTCAGAATGTACTCAAAAGTACTGTTTTAGAACTGCTTCATATATATGTACGTGCATGTATGTGTGCTTATGTATGTACCTCAAAATTCTGCTTTTCACAGACAGACTGCTCTGTCCCTTGATCAAACCAAATTTTCAGTAGGAGTTAAGTTATTTCATTCATTCTATTCACACGACATTTCTTCAAGAGGGAGAAGTCTATGGCCAGGGCAGATTTTCCCTTAGAAGGTGTGCAGGACAGGGCATCCCACCTTCTCCAGGGCTTTGCTACCTGCACCTCCTCTCCGGACTTCTTAATGATCCCGGGCTGCTGGTGTCAGAAACTATGTCTGTGGATGTAGTGATTCTCATGAGCATGTGACTGGGCTCTCAGTGCCAAGGGGAGACACTAAGGGTCCACCACACCCTGTGTGAGGGCACGGTTTTACAGTGATGGCTGGTAGTTTTGGAGCTCTTCACCAAATGTTTTCAGCTCTCTGTCTTCAGGCACATGGATTGCACTTGTTTCCCTTAGGATTTGGTGTGACCATGGGGCTATTTCCAAACAATGACTTGTGAAGATAGGTGTCACATGAACACTCGGAGTGGGAGCACTTAATTGATGACATGAGACCCTTCAAAGGTCTCTTTTCCCCTGACACAGAGACTAGTAATATTTTAGATAATTTTCTGTTAACCTGAGCCCTGGAAGGAGAATAAAGCAGAACAAAATGCCTAGCTCAAATACAGCAGACCCGTGAATCAGAAATAAACCTTTGTTGTATCAAAATAAAGACTTTGAGTTGTTACCACTGCATACTCTAGCCCAACCAGACTGATACATGAGATAAGTAAGAGAAGGGGTTGTGGGTGCAGAGGGAGCCTGTTTCTAGTAGGAAGTTATTGCAGAGGGTTATCCTGCTCGGCCAACAATAAGAATGTGTCCTTTGCTCAGCAAATGGTACTAGGCTAGTATCATGGAGGATACGGAAGTTGTATCCTTCTTCCCTCAAGGAGCTAGTAATCCAGTGTAGTGACAGAAGTCTGAAATAAACTTGATTTTAATGGGATGAATCCTATTCTACCTGTAGAAACAAAATGCTCTAGCACCTCAGAAAAGACCTTAATAGCTCATTTTACAAAGTTCAAGGAAGGCTGCCATTACAGATTGGGTTCCCTGAGAAGCAGACTCTGAGGTCTGCATGAAGAACTTTACTGGGGAGTGCTTTGGGGGTCAACACCTGTGTAGGAGGAAAGGACAGGGTGAAGTACATTGTATAGACGAGTCAGAGAGGAAGATGAAGAAGCCACCTCCTACAGAGTCACAGCAACCATGGGAGGGACAAAGGTAAAGAACATGCATGTGGCAAGTGATGAAAAATTTATGAAGGGTGAAGTCTGAAATGGTCCCTTGGATTCCACCATAAGGATGTCATTCCAGAGTACTTTCAAGAGTGTAGGAAATGGGCCTAAGAAACAACTGAGCAGTGAGGAAGTATTCAGACAGGTTTCCCAAACTTTTCCACATCAAGGCAAACATAGGACATTTTTGGTTTTGTATATATACTGGGGTACATAGACACAGGTCATGTTTGTGGTCAGATGTGATGAACCCAGGAGAGCTCTGGCCACCTTGAGGGCTGAGGGCACCAGGATTTGGGGTTCCTGAAATCCTGCCTGGTAAAACACCAGCGTGGCAAGGCACACCACACAGGGGCTCTGCACCAATACAGGCAGATGACTCATTTGAGATGACTTCTGTGGATGAAAGACCAAAGGACAAGGGATAGAGCGGGCACAAGGCAAATGAGTGATCCTTGTCTTCCCAAGATTAAGGAGACTACGTGCCTATTTGGCAATAGAAGAAGCCAAACCATTGGATAGAGAGCAAACCATCGGAGAGCAAATAAATAACTGAAGAAGTAATACCCAGGTTTAAGGGAAGGACAAGGGCTTTAGTGGGGTGGCCATCTTAAAAAGAAAGTCTGATAACTCTTTCTATAAAATTGGATGAAAATATAACAGAATTGATGATTTAGGGGGAAAAAGTGCTTTAATGTGGGAATGAAAGCAAATTTGGGAATTACATGTATTTTGCTGTGAGAGGAGTCTTGGGAGATTACACTTGAGACACAGGTAGTGATCTGTTCATGAAGCATCTTGTATGCAGAACTGAACTATCTGGGATCTGGAAGCAGGACAGGGAGACCCAGAAGAAGACCCACTCATTGCAAGGAGAATGAGGGGTTTGAAGTGTCTTAGTCAGTCCAGGCTGCTGTAACAAAGTACCATAGACTGAGTGGATTATAAACAACAGAATTGTGTTTCTCACAGTTTGGGGGGCTGGGAGTCCAAGACGAGGGTGCCAGCAAGAGCTCTCTGCCAGTTGCAGACTGCTGACTTCTCTTTGTATCCTCATATGGCAGAAAGAAGGCTAAAAAGCTCTCTGGGTCCCTTTTATAAGGGCACTAATCCCATTCCTGAGGGCTCCACCTCCATGACTTAATTACCTCTCAAAGACCCCATCTCCAAACACCATCACATTAGGTATTAGGATTTCAATATATAAATTTTGAGGGGGCACACACATTCAGTCCACACCAATAAGTCTGGCGCAAAGAGGAGATTAAAGGCAAGGCAAGAGAGATAAGGAGAAAGTAGCCATGAGGCTGCAATTTTACTCCAAGTGAGAACTGAGAGTCTAAGGCATTGGTGGTGGGAATTAAAAGGACAAGAACAGATTCAGAAGATATTTGGCCGTTAGAAAGAACAGCAAGCTGAGAGAAAATTGAATTGCACCATAAACACCACAAATAGAGCATACTGACCCAAACAGCATATACACTAACTAACCTAACGATATATTACAAGAAAGGACATATTATCAAGTTTAAATATATGTAAATAGTGAGAATTCTGAGACTCAGGTGAGATGACAAATAAACAGGGCAAGACCCTATGCCTCATTATACAGTCACTATCTCTTGCATTCAGCCAGTTCCTTCATTTTCATATCCTCATGGAGCCCCTGGCTCTTTAAATTTGACTGTTAAAATTGGTACATTTCCTACACATTCTCTTTCATGACTAGAAGAAAGGATGTGCAATTTGGTTTGAGTTATTTTTTTACCAAGGGATGTTTTTCAACCAGCAGTTACTTTATTGAAAGGAAAAAAAAAAAAAGTAATGAGGTTAAAATCCCATTGGTTTTTTTTAAGCAACTGGAAATAATCAATGTGCATTTGCAACCTGTTTCTAAATGTTCTCAGAGAACTCTGTTTTCAAATGTCCTGCTGTGACCCTTGCGATCTTAATAGAAGTAGTGGTTTTGGAGTGATGCCTAATACGAACTTATCACAGAGTGAATGAGCAAATGAATAGGCAGTTGTTTGCGGCTCCTTTGAAACAGTCAGCTGTGATCCTTAAGGAATGAGTGAGCAGAAGTAGAGAACAAAAATTTCCAGGCTGCTCTGATCTTTACATTTAAGTGGAAGCCGATTTGCAAGCTCAGCCCTGCATGCTGTGATGGTGTGCTAGGCAGGGCTATTCGCCTTAATACTGCATTGATCTTTAGACTAAATTAGAGGCCACACATTTCTGTTTCCTTTTTTCCTTGGGATGGCAGAAACTTCAATCACAATACGTCATCTCCTCTTCCCAGTTTTCAACAGAATTCGTTGATTAAGCACCATGTTGCTCAAGGAAGGAGGGGTATTTAAGCCACCCTTGCAAGATGGCAGACAAAGGAGCTCAACACGCAAGTCTGAGAAGACAGCCTAACTAACAAAAGCTGCAGTCACTTAACAGAAGGTCCAGCTCTGCTCAGAAAGACAGGTTCCCTCTTCCAGCCAGGTTCCAAGCATCTTCTGGGACCAGCCAGGCATTTTTCCAGTCGTCTGGGAGTTCATGAGGGCCACTTGAATGCTTGAAATTTACCCAGCACCATTCCTGGCACAGAGAAGACCCTTAAAATACGTTTATTTCCTGGGCTTTCCCTTTTATGAAAGAAGGATTAGTCATCAGTAGCCGAGGTCTGTCTGCAAGAAAGCCAGTCACCTAAGGCTCCTTAGCACCTAGAGCCTGAGAGAGACTAGGTTCCAATCATACACCACTGGATTAGCACAGCAAGACCTTACACCTCTTCTCTCTCAAAGTCTATCATAATTGTTATATTCATCGCCATCATCGTCAACATCAACATCCAAAGGATTTCTGTTTTTATTCTTTTGTTTCCATAGCTCTGGGTTGTTTTTTTTTTTTTAATGATTTCAGACCCTATCCCTTGAGATTTGGGCATGGAACCTGAGAAAATGAGATATAATTTTTAAAAGCGCACACTGAGTGTATGTGACCCAAAGTCAACTTCAGGAACTCTGTTCTTAGGTTCAAGGAAGGTTATTTTTGTAAACAACTTAAATTCTACAAAGCATTTTCACATATGTTGTCCATTTGATCCTCACCAAGGATAGACAGAGCACAAAATACTAATCCCATTTTGCAGACAAGGGAATTAAAAAACTCTTTGCCCAGATTCACAGAACCCCAACTAGAACTTAGATCTGCAGCCCTGCCCAGCTTCCTTCTGGTGTATCAGGCTGGAAAGGACAGAAAAAGAGAGGCAGAGGCGTTTCACTTCCCTTGATAAATCCAGTTCTGCAACCCTCACTTCTGTACCAGTATAAATGTCCCTGGAGAATCCCCCACCCCAACTTTCTGTTGCCCTTCCTCCTCGAGTACAGGAGGCCTCAACTGGAGAAATATTCCAGTTCCTTTTTTTCCAGCCTCCCAATTCAATCTTGTCATTCTCCATTTCAAACGGTCCTTTGCAATAAGGCCTTTTGAATCTTTTTATTAGGCTGTTCTAAAGCCTCTCTTTACATCTTTTTTCTTTCATATTTTCTTAAATGATAAATTCACTAAGGACTGAATTCTGGGTCACCCAAAGGTTAGTAAGGAGAGGGAAGGGGTATGGTCATGTCCAAATCTTAGCCCACAGTAAAATGATCATATTATACTTAGAGTCAGAAAGGCCGCCTCCATTTAATTAAGGATTGGCTATGGAGTCCCTAAATGCCCATAAGAACATAGCCCAGTGCTACTGTTAAAAAACAAAAATAATTATTTGGAAGCAGAAATGAATTCTTTACATCTGTCTGAACCCCTGTTGATTTACAACCATAAGGTAATTTGCTTCAACTAACTTAATTCCTGTCCCCTGTTCAATTCCCTTGTGCCTTTTAACTAATGTTTTAATTCTCTTTTGTGCTCTCTGTGCCACCAAATCAAAGCAAAATTTATCTTTCATTTGCCAAAGCCAAGCAAATTTGGAAGGGGAAAAATTACTTAGGACAAAGGATTTTAAAGAAAATGTATTGTTTCATTTCAGTGAATCGGAACAGACTACAAAGAAGCTTAATTGTTATATTAAATCAAAGGAATGTAAATCACATTATTCATATTCATAAATTGCTGACAACATGTGGCCTTTGTAAACCCTGGGATGAGAAAGCCTCTTGGTGGAAGGGGTCGGGAGGAGGGAGGGACATACTTGGAGTAAGGAACCCCGTAGCCAGGATTAGGGTTTTTTCAGCATAGCAGTTCCTTTTACTCTCAAGGCAGCCATTTTACAACTAAAGTTCACACTGTCTCTCATGATATTGGCATTTCAGCCTCTCAAGAAGGTCTGGATGATCTAATTGTGATGAAAACATTGTATGATCTCAATGACTAATCTGAATAAAGATCTTCACAAGCACTCTTCATTCCTCATAGGTTCTTTCTAATGCCAGTTCATATGAGATGGATTGACCATCCCTGAATTAATAACAATAATGATAAATCATGTTTAATAAAACATTGTGTATTTCTAAAGGCTTTCACAGACAAACTGCCTGTGTGCCGGCACTGGGTCCTCCCCCTCTGCTATGTGACATGAGACCAGTTATTTAACTTCTTTGTATTTCAGCCTTCTCCCCTGTAAAATAGAGATAATGATGTATCTACCTCCTTGTTTGTATAGTTCTGTGACAAAATGTTTGTAAATTTCTTAGTACAGTACTCAATAAAGATTGTATACATACAGTGGATTCTTTTTTTTTTTTTAGCATCCTTGGACAAGTCCTTTTTTTTTTTTAAACATCTTTATTGGAGTATAATTGCTTTACAATGGTGTGTTAGTTTCTGCTTTATAACAAAGTGAATCAGTTATACATATACATATGTTCCCATATCTCTTCCCTCTTGCATCTCCCTCCCTCCCACCCTCCCTATCCCACCCCTCTAGGTGGTCACAAAGCACTGAGCTGATCTCCCTGTGCTATACGGCTGCTTCCCACTAGCTATTTATTTTACATTTGGTAGTGTATATATGTCCATGCCACTCTCTCACCCTGTCACATCTTACCCCTCCCCCTCCCCATATCCTCAAGTCCATTCTCTAGTAGGTCTGTGTCTTTATTCCCGTCTTGCCACTAGGTTCTTCATGACCTTTTTTTTTTTTTTTCCCCTTAGATTCCATATATATGTGTTAGCATACGGTATTTGTTTTTCTCTTTCTGACTTACTTCACTCTGTATGACAGACTCTAGGTCCATCCACCTCACTACAAATAACTCAATTTCGTTTCCTTTTATGGCTGAGTAATATTCCATTGTATATATGTGCCACATCTTCTTTATCCACTCATCCAATGATGGACACTTAGGTTGCTTCCGTGTCCTGGTTATTGTAAATAGAGCTGCAATGAACATTTTGGTACATGACTCTTTCTGAATTATGGTTTTCTCAGGGTATATGCCCAGTAGTGGGATTGCTGGGTCATATGGTAGTTCTATTTTTAGTTTTTTAAGGAACCTCCATACTGTTCTCCATAGTGGCTGTATCAATTTACATTCCCACCAACAGTGCAAGAGTGTTCCCTTTTCTCCACACCCTCTCCAGCATTTATTGTTTCTAGATTTTTTAATGATGGCCATTCTGACCGGTGTGAGATGATATCTCATTGTAGTTTTGATTTACATTTCTCTAATGATTAATGATGTTGAGCATTCTTTCATGTGTCTGTTGGCAATCTGTATATCTTCTTTGGAGAAATGTCTATTTAGGTCTTCTGCCCATTTTTGGATTGGGTTGTTTGTTTTTTGGTTATTGAGCTGCATGAGCTGCTTGTAAATCTTGGAGATTAATCCTTTGTCAGTTGCTTCATTTGCAAATATTTTCTCCCATTCTGAGGGTTGTCTTTTGGTTTTGTTTATGGTTTCCTTTGTTGTGCAAAAGCTTTTAACTTTCATTAGGTCCCATTTGTTTATTTGTGTTTTTATTTCCATTTCTCTAGGAGCTGGGTCAAAAAGGATCTTGCTGTGATTTATGTCATAGAGTGTTCTGCCTATGTTTTCCTCTAAGAGTTTGATAGTGTCTGGCCTTACACTTAGGTCTTTAATCCATTTTGAGTTTATTTTTGTGTATGGTGTTAGGGAGTGTTCTAATTTCATACTTTTACATGTAGCTGTCCAGTTTTCCCAGCACCACTTATTGAAGAGGCTGTCTTTTCTCCATTGTATATTCTTGCCTCCTTTATCAAAGATAAGGTTATTGGAGTATAATTGCTCTACAATGGTGTGTTAGTTTCTGCTTATAACAAACTGAATCAGCTATACATATACATATATCCCCATATCTCCTCCCTCTTGCGTCTCCCTCCCACCCTCCCTATCCCACCCCTCTAGGTGGTCACAAAGCACTAAGCTGATCTCCCTGGGCTATGCGGCTGCTTCCCACTAGCTATCTATTTTACATTTGGTAGTGTATATATGTCCATGCCACTCTCTCACTTCGTCCCAGCTCACCCTTCCCCCTCCCCATGTCCTCAAGTCCATTCTCTAGTAGGTCTGGGTCTTTATTCCCATCCTGCCCCTAGGTTCTTCATGACCATTTTTTTTTTCCCTTAGATTCCATATATATGTGTTAGCATACGGTATTTGTTTTTCTCTTTCTGACCTCCACTTCACTACAAATAACTCAATTTCGTTTCTTTCTATGGCTGAGTAATATTCCATTGTATATATGTGCCACATCTTCTTTATCCATTCATCTGTCAATGGACACTTAGGTTGCTTCCATGTCCTGGCTATTGTAAATAGATCTGCAATGAACATGGTGGTACAGGACTCTTTTTGAATTATGGTTTTCTCAGGGTATATGCCCAGTATATGCTGGGTCATGTCCCTTTTTTTTTAAATTGAAGTATAGTTAATTTTCAATGTTGTGTTAGTTTCAGGTGTACAACATAGTGATTCAGTTATATACACACACACACACGTGTATATATATATAGTTTTTCAGATTCTTTTCCATTACAGGTTATTACAAGATATTGAGTATATTTCCCTGTGCTAGTAGGTCTTTGTTGTTTATCTATCTTATATACAGTAGTGTGTATATGTTAATCCCAAACTCCTATTTATCTTCCCCCCCACACACATATACAGTGGATTCTTGTTACTCACAGAGCCCCAGAAAATGAACTCGTGAATACTGAACCATTGCTCTTAGGTGGGTTCCTGCCTCGTGGTTAAATTTTCATCAATCGATCAATACATAACCATATTTTATCAGTGTTTCTCTTTAAAGACTCCTTATTTAATATATATTGTTGATTCACTGACATTGAACTCATGGCCCCCAGCACTGTAACTCATGCCTGAACGAAGCTTATCTAAAATACCTATTTTCTCCCCTGGCACATCACAGCATACTTGCACTGGGGGTCACTAAAAGGCATGTCGGCACTACATACGAGGGTCATTTTAACAGTGAAATTACCAACGAAAAGCACAAAAATGAGGACAACGTGGCACTAAGTAGATGGCAGAAAGGGCACTTGTTTACAGTATGAGAGTCGAAACAAGAAGGTAGCATCGCTTTGTTCCAGCTCAGTGGGGAACGTGTTCATCAGGGCCTTGAACTTTTCACTGCTCTGCACAATCTGTGAAAGACCAAGAAAGCACAGTGAGTATTGATTGGGAGGCTGCAAATAAATTTTAACAAGGAGGCAAATTTGCACATGTGGAATCACATAATGAGGATCAACTGCATTACGATTAATCACCCAATGAAGTAAACAAAGTAGTTATTATCACTCCCAGTTAACAGGTGAAAGATAGGCTCAGTCAGGTTTTAGGTGATAAGGTGAGGCAGATCTAGATGGAACCCCTGAGTTGCACCCTGCAGGAGGCAGCTTTCTCATCACTGTCTACTTAGATGGTACCCCCCCAGAGGTGATGCACAGACCTCGACTTGGAAGTCACATTTCTGACTACTGACACTGCAACAATTTGGTAGCCTAGAGAAAATAACAGAATTGCAAGTGAGATTATATATATATATATATATATATATATATATATATATATATATATATATATATATATACATACATATATTTTCAAAATACATTAAGGCATCATATCTATATTCCTAGCTCCCATATTTCCAACAATAACAGATTCTAAAATACATGTTTAAAACCAAAACAGAATCAGAGAAGTATTTCCTTAAGTCAGTATTTCACTAGTTATATCCATGACTAAGCTCATAAACTAACTTATAAACAGAAATACTCAAGTAGAAGGGACCCAAGAAATGAGTTAGCACAAGGGCTGGCCCTATACTGTGCCAGGGACATGGGACAAAGTACGATTGTCAGGGCTTGCTTCTTTTCCTCACTACAGTCAACAAGTATAGACATGCACTACACACACAAATCATTTCTGCTTACATCTGTTTTAGTTGTTGGACTTCTGGAGAGGGTTGATTGGAACAAAGGTTTCTTTGCCCGGAACGTATCTGAGAAAGGAGAGACCAAGAGTGTTGAAATACATTATCCAAATATATACAGCCAAGTAGAGGAGAACCAGAGCTAGAATCCAAGACTAACCCAATCTGGTATCTCTCTACTTCTGATGGGCAGAGAGAAGGGAGAAGAGAGGGAGGGGAGAGAGAGATTAAGAGAAACAGAGAGAGAGAGAGAGAGAGAGAGAGAGAGAAACCAAAGGTAAGCCACTTCATATGCCCATACAATGTCTCTGGTCCTGGAATTTGGGGGCTTTTATTGAGTCTTTTCAATTTCATTTTATACCAGTCTTCATAAGTTCCTCCCCAGGAAAAAAATTATAGAAAATTAGTGAGTAAGCAAAGGAAGCTCCACAATGCATATAGACTTCCTTTCAGAAGACTGACATATCAGTCATGAGCTGGAAAACTACTTGTTAAAGTTCAATATGGTTCCTGGGAAATGGAATATGATTTTTATAGTGATTTATGCGCTTTGGTGTGGATAAACAATAAACAGTATATCTAATAAGATACAAGAAGGCAATGGAGAAACCTTTGCTTTTTTTATCACCCGAAAGAAGAGTGGCAGCGGGTCAAGAAGGATTTTTCCATCCTAGAGAGAGAGAAAATAAAAAGCAGATAAAAGGTAATATTAAAAACCCAAGGAGAAGTGCCTATTGCTATTTTTAGTCTCCATTTTGATAACATATTTTAAAAGGTCAGCTGTGATATGGAATATGCATTATTTATGATGTGAAGGTGAAAAACTAAATTGGACTGGGGAAGGAAGTAGTTCAAGATTGTCTTTTTAAATGGTGAGTGCAAATCAGTAAAGAGTGAGGACATGCATTTTGGGGTGGGCCAGTTGCTTCAAAACAGTGAAAGGCAGTGAAAGGCATTTCTTTAAAAGAGGTCAAACAGAATATACAACTGAGAAATAAAATCAGTTACTGATATTAATGACAAGACATTAATTGGAAGAAATTGTAGGAAACAATAGAAGACATAGTTAGCATGGTTTCATCAAGAATAAATTATCAGACATATGTCATTTCCTTCTAGAAAGAATGGCAGGAATTCTGTGTGGGAGTGGAGCCATAGATGGATTGTCTGTGGACTTTAAAAACTTTTTTATTGAAAACAGGACTCAGAAATAGAAAAGCACGTAAAACAATGGTAGCACTCAAGGAATTCTTGTAAGGTAGATACCATTGTCTCCACCACCTAGATCAAGAACAGAAATTTTCAGCCTCTGAATAAGACTTCCATGTGCCTCATTCTAATCCCCACTTCCTCCTTGCACAAGGAAATAATTCTGCCTTGTGTGGTAATCACTTCTTTGTATTTCTTGATATGCCTATGGGTATTCGTTTCCTAGGGCAGCCATAATTTGTTATGGTACCTTAAAACAACAGAAATTTGCTCTCTCACGGTTTTAGAGTCCAGAAGCCTAAAATCAAGATGTTGGCAGAGTTGATTTCTTCCAAAGGCTCCAAGAGGGAATTCATTCTAGGCCTCTCTCCTTGCCTCTGGTGGCTGCTGACAATCCTTGGCATTCCTTGGCTTGTAGCTTCCCTCCATCTCTGCCTCCATCTTCACATGGCCTTTTCCTCTGTGTCTATGTACATAGAAGTCTCCCTCTCTTTCTCTTATTAGGACACCAGTCATTGATTTAGGGCCCACTCTAAACCCAAGATGATTTCATCCCAAGATCTTTAACTTAGTTACACCTGCAAAGACCCCATGTTCAAATCATGTCATATCCACAGGTACTAGGCCGTAAGAACTTAGACATATTTTTTAGGGCTACTATTCAACCACTACACCTTGTGTATAACCCTCATCTCAGTACTTTGCTATTGCCTATTTATTGTTTTTAATTTGTTGTCTGTTAATCTACAGGTCTCCCTCTGTCCCATCCTTTTCCTTACAATTTATGTGTTAAGAGTCAAGACCATTTAATCTGTAGTTTCCCACAGTCTAGATGTAACTGGTTGTACACTCTGAAAAAGACTCTCTTCTTGACCAAACTTCAGATGGACCTCTCTGGGCCCTCTTTTCAACTACATCTTGCTCTTGGGCTCTGTCTTTGGCTTGCCCAGTCCAGTTGTAGCAAGAATCCTGCTAACTCAGTTTAGCAAGAATCCTCCCACCCTTGATGTGGGATCAGCCTGGCCATGCTGAATAAGATTCAGCAAGAATCCTATTAAGTGAGTTTAGCAAGAATTCCCCCACCCTTGATGTCTCCTTCTGGTAATTTTCCATCCACCAACCCTTTCACCCTACTCCTTGGCTATAAATCCCCAGTTGTTTCCAGAACTGAGTTTAGTTCTATAAGTTCTATACTGAAGTATCTTTTCCCTTATTGTATAGTTTTGAATAAAAATCTGGTTTTACTGCTCAAACAGCTCAATATCAAAAAAAACAAATAACACAATCAAAAAAATGGGCAGAAGACCTAAATATACATTTCTCCAAAGACATACAGATGACCATGGAAAAAATGCTCAGCATTGCTAATTATTAGAGAAATGCAAGTCAAAACTACAATGAGGTATCACCTCACACCATTAAAAAGTCTACAAATAACAAATGCTGGAGAGGGTGTGGAGAAAAAGGAACCCACTTACACTGTTGGTGGGAATGTAAATTAGTGCAGCCATTATGGAGAACAGTATGTCTGTTTTATCAGTAAAAACTAATAATAGAATTACCATATGATCCATCCATCCCACTTCTGGGCATATATCCAGAGAAAAATATAATTTGAAAAGATACATGTACCCCTATGTTTATAGCAGCACAATTTACTATAGCCAAGACATGGAAGCAACCTAAATGCCCGTTGACAGATGAATGGATAAAGAAAGATGTGGTATATATATATATGTATATATATAATATATGTATTTTATATATATATATATATAAAATGGAATATTACTCAGCCATAAAAAAGAATGAAATAATGCTATTTGCAGCAACATGGATGGACCTAGAGATTATCATACTAAGTGAAATAAGTCAGACAGAGAAAGACAAATATCATATGATATCACTTATATGTGGAATCTAAAAAAATGATACAAATGAACTTATTTACAAAACAGAAACAGACTCACAGACATAGAAAACAAAGGGGAAGTAGGGGGAGGGATAAATTAGGAGTTTGGGATTAATAGATACACACCACTATATATAAAATAGGTGAACAACAAGGACCTACTATATAGCACAGGGAACTATATTCAATATCTTATAATAACCTATAATGAAAAAGAATCTGAAAATGAATATATATATATATATATATATATATATATATATATATATATATATATATAACTGAATCACTTTGCTGTACACCTGAAACTAACACAACATTGTAAATCAACTATACTTCAATTTTATAAAGACTGCTACAGGAAAACAAGATAAAAATGTATTTCTACAAACTCTCAAATAAAACTGATATGGAGACAAATCACTGATAGCTCCAAAACCCCATACAAGAAAAAATGGAAGAAAGGCAACTGGGCTTTAGACAATCCTGAAAACGGAACTCAAAATGACCCACAGGTACTCATTGGAAAGCAGAAATCATAGTGGGCCAATGTGAGAACAGCTGTCAAACTAGGAGTGATTTCTGCAGAATCTAATTTATTATTGGAAACTCTATAGCAAAAGCAGCCAGTTTCTTTAACATAGACCACAAGAAAAAAAATAAGGAGATGGAGAGGAAATATAAAAAGTAAAAGACACTTAAAGAGTTATATCGACCAAAGACACAACTGGAAGATTTTTGGAATCCAATTCAAATAAACAAACTAAAACAATTTAAAAAACAGCCAGTGAAATACAAACAATAAGTGGATATTTAATTGTATTAAAGAATTACTATAGATTTGTGGTAATAATATTGTGGTTATGCTTTTTAAAGTAGTCCTCGTATTCTAGAGGTGCATATGAAATCTTTGCATATGAACTGCTATGATATTTGAAATTTACTTCAAAATAATCCTGTTCATGTACAAATGAAGGAAGATTGTCCATGAAATGATCATTTTTGAAGGTGGGTACATTGGTTTCATTATAGTAATCTCTACTTCTGCATGTTTGAAATTTTCCATAATGAGAAAAAAAATTTAAGATATTTAATTTAAAAAAATTTAAATAATACCTATGATGAAGGCAGCAAAGTGCTACACCAGTTGCGGGAGATGCATGTCTTCAAGGAAACAAGAAGACAGGCACCACATAGAAAACCATGTGAACCATTCAGAGGTCCCTTGAGATGCCAACTAGTTTCTGGACCTTTTAGAGACTAAGTCTAAAAGAGAAGGAAAACTGGAAGAAGATTATATTCAAAGAGTTAATTAATTAAACAGTTTTAAGCACTGTTGAATGCTACAGAGAGATTCCAAGAGAAATAGAAAAGTACAGTCCAGTCACTCTAATTGGACAGTATTTTTTAAGGAAAAAAGTGTCATACATTTATTAGTGGCATACAAAGTAAGGCAGTTCAAACCGACCCTATATATGCTAAAGAACTCAATTCAAAAGAGGTATCAGAAAGCACCAAAAAAAGAAAAAAAGGCAGAGTCTTATGGACGAAAATGGGATAGGAAAAGTTTTGTGGTATGATGAACTCTGTGTGCATCCTTCATGAAAGGGCACAGGGAACCAAGCTAGCCCTCAGGCAGGGAGCGGAAGATCTCATTTGAGTCCTTTCTTTTCCACTTTCTAAGACTGGATCTTCATTTTTCTGAGCCCTAGTTTCCTGCTCCCCCGCTGAGTTGGATCCAGGATTCAGTGTGGGGATTTATGTAAGCAAGTGTGCTTTGTCAGCTGTAAAGCCAGCACTTTCCATCTGCAGTACCAGGCACATAATGGGTGATTAATAAATCTGACTCCAGGGCTGGAGCTCCAGGCCAGTAGAGTTTAAAGGCAAACATGAGACAACTCCCGGCATCAGGATTTTCCCCTGTCTTGAACTTCAGATGCTCCCTCCACACTAAAGACTCAGCAATTTTCACTCAGTGTTCCAAGGCAAAGAAGAAATCAGGTTGTAAATTGGCCTTTACACTTTCCTGGTTTTATTTCAACTCTTGCTGAAAATATTGACTTAAAAAAAGAAAAATTGTTTCCAGTACTTTTAATGTAAAAGCAGATTAAAATCTCAGTTTCATCATTTCCAAAGTCGACCTTGGGCAAATTACCATACCTCTCTACATCTCAGTGTCCTCATCTGAATAACACAGATAAGAATATCTCCCTGTTTGGACTGCTGTAGAATTAAATTAAATTAAATTTTATGTATAAACTTAATGTTTTGTTTATAAATATAACTTCAAAAAATATACATAACTTTAGATAAATAGTAACTTAATCAACACAGAACTAAAACCTTTGTAGCTATTTAAAGGGATTTAGTTACCAAGTTGCCTATGTTCACTATGATGCCGCCAATAAGAGGGACGCACACTTCTATCAATACTAAAGGTCTGACCCATTTACTCAGGGAACAAACTTATATTCCTCACCCTCCCTCCACCCACCAGTAAAAAAAAACACAGAACTATTTACAATTGAGAGGAAATACGCTCTTGCTTAACCAAACTTGCAAATAATTGAACAATAAATGGTTGCAATAATAATAAACTAGTACTATTTTTGCTGTTAACAAAGGTGCTGAGCAATTTCTCTGAGCTCTTCTTTTCTCAAATGTGTTGTGGTCTGCACTGGACTAGTCAATGTTTAGGTTGAGGGCAGGAAGCACACATTATATACGTGAGAGAAAAGGAATATCATTAGTGCTCCTTTGGGGACAATATCTTAGAATGCTACATTTTCCCCACCACCACACCAGCCCTTTCCCCCGTCAGGTATGGTCCTAGGTGATCACTGTAAGGAGGAAAATAGAATGGAATTTAAAACGCTGCCTCAAGTTCTATAGCCACAGAAAAATCATGACGATAGTAGTAAATATCACAGGTCACAGTTTGTGTTTACAACGTACTTTCATGTACATTAATTATTTGACCATTTGTACCGCACTTCTACCCAGTAGTCTTTTTTATTTTTAAACATCTTTATTGGAGTATAATTGCTTTACGTTGTTGTGTTAGTTTCTGCTGTATAACAAAGTGAATCAGCTATACGTATACATATATCCCCATATCCCTTCCCTCTTGTGTCTCCCTCCCACCCTCTTTATCCCACCCCTCTAGGTGGTCACAAAGCACTGAGCTAATCTCCCTGTGCTATGCGGCTGCTTCCCACTAGCTAGCTATTTTACATTTGGTAATGTATGTATGTCCATGCTACTCTCTCACTTCTTCCCAGCTTACCCTTCCCCCTCCCCGTGTCCTCAAGTCCATTCTCTAGTAGGTCTGTGTCTTTATTCCCATCTTATCACTAGGTTCTTCATGACTTTTTTTTTTTTTTCCCTTGGATTCCATATATATGTGTTAGCATACGGTATTTGTTTTTCTCTTTCTGACTTACTTCACTCTGTATGACAGACTCTAGGTGCATCCACCTCACTACAAATACCTCAATTTTGTTTCTTTTTTATGGTTGAGTAATATTCCATTGTATACATGTGCCACATCTTCTTTATCCATTCATCTGTTAATGGACACTTAGGTTGCTTCCATGTCCTGGCTATTGTAAACAATGCTGCAATGAACATTGTGGTACATGACTCTTTTTGAATTATGGTTTTCTCACGGTATATGCCCAGTAGTGGGGTTGCTGGGTCGTATGGTAGTTCTATTTTTAGTTTTTTAAGGAACCTCCATACTGTTCTCCATAGTGGCTGTATCAATTTACATTCCCACCAACAGTGAAAGAGGATTCCCTTTTCTCCACAACCTCTCCAGCATTTATTGTTTCTAGATATTTACATGATGGCCATTCTGACCAGTGTGAGGTGATACCTCAGTGCAGTTTTGATTTGCATTTCTCTAATGATTAGTGACGTTGAGCATCCTTTCATGTGTTTGTTGGCAATCTGTATATCTTCTTTGGAGAAATGTATTTTTAGGCCTTCTGCCCATTTTTGGATTGTGTTGTTCATTTTATTGATATTGAGCTGCATGAGCTGCTTGTATATTTTGGAGATTAATCCTTTGTCAGTTGCTTCATTTGCAAATATTTTCTCCCATTCTGAGGGTTGTCTTTTCATCTTGTTTATGGTTTCCTTTGCTGTGCAAAAGCTTTTAAGTTTCATTAGGTCCCATTTGTTTATTTTTGTTTTTATTTCCATTTCTCTAGGAGATGGGTCAAAAAGGATCTTGCTGTGATGTATGTCATAGAGTGTTCTGCCTATGTTTTCCTCTAAGAGTTTTACAGTGTCTGGCCTTACCTTTAGGCCTTTAATCCATTTTGAGATTATTTCTGTGTATGGTGTTAGGGAGTGTTCTAATTTCATTCTGTTACATGTAGCTGTCCAGTTTTCCCAGCACCACTTATTGAAGAGGCTGTCTTTTCTCCACTGTATATTCTTGCCTCCTTTATCAAAGATAAGGTGACCATATGTGCGTGGATTTCTCTCTGGGTTTCTATCTTGTTCCTTTGATCTATATTTCTGTTTTTGTGCCAGTATCATACTGATTTGATTACTGTAGCTTTGTAATATAATCTGAAGTCTGGGAACCTGATTCCTCCAGATCCGTGTTTCTTTCTCAAGATTGCTTTGGCTATTCAGGGTCTTTTGTGTTTTCATACAGATTGTGAAATTTTTTGTTCTAGTTTTGTGAAAAATGCCATTGGTAGTTTGACAGGGGTTGCATTGAATCTGTAGATTGCTTTAGGTACTATAGTCATTTTCACAATGTTAATTCTTCCAATCCAAGAACATGGTATATCTCTCCATCTGTTTGTATCATCTTTAATTTCCTTCATCAGTGTCTTATAGTTTTCTGCATACAGGTCTTTTGTCTCCTTAGGTAGGTTTATTCCTAGGTATTTTATTCTTTTTGTTGCAGTGGTAAATGGGAGTGTTTCCTAAATTTCTCTTTCAGATTTTTCATCATTAGTGTATAGGAATGCAAGAGATTTCTGTACATTAATTTTGTATCCTGCTACTTTGTCAAAGTCATTGATTAGCTCTAGTAGTTTTCTGGTATATCATCTTTAGGATTCTCTATGTATAGTATCATGTCATCTGCAAACAGTGTCAGCTTTACTTCTTCTTTTCCAATTTTGATTCGTTTTATTTCTTTTTCTTCTCTGATTGCTGTGGCTAAAACTTCCAAAACTATGTTGAATAATAGTGGTGAGAGTGGGCAACCTTGTCTTGTTCCTCATCTTAGTGGAAATGGTTTCAGTTTTTCACCATTGAGAATGATGTTGGCTGTGGGTTTTTCATATATGGCCTTTATTATGTTGAGGTAAGTTCCCTCTATGCCTACATTCTGGAGGGTTTTTATCATAAACGGGTGTTGAATTTTGTCAGAAGCTTTTTCTGCATCTATTGAGATTATCATATGGTTTTCATCCTTCAATTTGTTAATATGTTGTATCACATTGATTGATTTGCATATACTGAAGAATCCTTGCATTCCTGGGATAAACCCCACTAGATCATGGTGTATGATCCTTTTAATGTGCCGTTGGATTCTGTTTGCTTGTATTTTGTTGAGGATTTTTGCATCTATGTTCATCAGTGATATTGGTCTGTAGTTTTCTTTTTTGTGTGACATCTTTGTCTGGTTTTGGTATCAGGGTGATGGTGGCCTTGTAGAATGAGGTTGGGAGTGTTCCTCCCTCTGCTATATTTTGGAAGAGTTTGAGAAGGATAGGTGTTAGCTCTTCTCTAAATGTTTGACAGAATTCACCTGTGAAGCCATCTGGTCCTGGGCTTTTGTTTGTTGGAAGATTTTTAATCAAAGTTTCAATTTCAGTGCTTGTGATTGGTCTGTTTATATTTTCTATTTCTTCCTGGTTCAGTCTCAGAAGATTGTGTTTTTCTAAGAATGTGTCCATTTCTTCCAGGTTGTCCATTTTATTGGCATATAGTTGCTTGCAGTAATCTCTCATGATCCTTTGTATTTCTGCAGTGTCAGTTGTTACTTCTCCTTTTTCATATCTAATTCTGTTGATTTGAGTCTTCTCCCTTTTTTTCTTGATCAGTCTGGCTAATGGTTTATCAATTTTGTTTATCTTCTCAAAGAACCAGCTTTTAGTTTTTTTATTGATCTTTGCTATCATTTCCTTCATTTATTTCTGATCTGATCTTTATGATTTCTTCCCTTCTGCTAACTTTGGGGTTTTTTTGTTTTTCTTTCTCTAATCACTTTAGGTGTAAGATTAGGTTGTTTGTTTGAGATGTTTCTTGTTTCTTGAGGTAGGACTGTATTCCTATAAACTTCCCTCTGAGAACTACTTTTGCTGCATCCCATAGGTTTTGGTTTGTCATGTTTTCATTGTCATTTGTTTCTAGGTATTTTTTTATTTCCTCTTTGATTTCTCCAGTGATCTCTTGGTTATTAAAAGAGTATTGTTTAGCCTCCATGTGTTTGTATTTTTTACAGTTTTTTTTTCCTGTAATTGATATATAGTCTCATAATGTTGTGGTTGGAAAAGATGCTTGATACAATTTCAATTTTCTTAAATTTACCAATGTTTGATTTTTGACCCAAGATATGATCTACCCCAGAGAATGTTCCATGAACACTTGAGAGAAAGTGTATTCTGTTGTTTTTGGATGAAATGTCCTATAAATATCAATTAAGTACATCTTGTTTAATGTGTCATTTAAAGCTTGTGTTTCCTTATTTATTTTCATTTTGGATGCTCTGTCCATTGGTGAAAGTGAGGTGTTAAAGTCCCCTACTATGATTGTGCTACTGTCGATTTCCCCTTTTAGGGCTGTCAGCATTTGCCTTATGTGCTGAGGTGCTCCTATGTTGGGTGTGTAAATATTTACAACTGTTATATCTTCTTCTTGGATTTATCCCTTGATCATTGTGTAATGTCCTTCTTTGTCTCTTGTAATAGTCTTTATTTTAAAGTCTATTTTGTCTGATAAGAGAATTGCTACTAAAACTTTATTTTGATTTTCATTTGCATGGAATATCTTTTTCCATCCCCTCACTTACAGTCTGTATGTGTCCCTAGGTCTGAAGTCAGTCTCTTGTAGACAGAATATATATGGGTCTTGTTTTTGTATCCATTCAACCTGTCTATGTCTTTTGGTTGGAGCATTTAATACATTTACATTAAGGTAGTTATCGATATGTATGTTCCTATTACGATTTTGTTAATTGTTTTGGGTTTGTTACGGTAAATCTTTTCCTTCTCTTGTGTTTCCTGCCTAGAGAAGTTCCTGTAGCATTTGTTGTAAAGCTGGTTTGGTGGTGCAGAATTCTCTTAGCTTTTGCTTGTCTGTAAAGGTTTTAATTTCTCTGTCAAATCTGAATGAGATCCTTGCTGGGTAGAGTAATATTGGCTGTTGGTTTTTCCCTTTCATCACTTTAAATATGTCCTGCCACTCCCTTCTGGCTTGCAGAGTTTCTGCTGAAAGATCAGCTGTTAACCTTATGGGGATTCCCTTGTATGTTATTTGTTGTTTTTCCCTTGCTGCTTTTAATACTTTTTCTTTGTATTTAATTTTTGATAGATTGATTAATATGTGTCTTGGTGTGTTTCTCCTTGGATTTATCCTGTATGGGACTCTCTGTGTTTCCTGGACTTGATTGACTATTTCTTTTCCCATATTAGGGAAGTTTTCAACTATAATCTCTTCAAATATTTTCTCAGTCCCTTTCTTTTTCTCTTCTTCTCTGGGACCCCTATAATTCGAATGTTGGTGCATTTAATGTTGTCCCAGAAGTCTCTGAGACTGTCCTCAATTCGTTTCATTCTTTTTTCTTTATTCTGCTCTGTGGTAGTTATTTCCACTATTTTATCTTCCAGGTCACTTATCCGTTCTTCTTCATCAGTTATTCTGCTGTTGATTCCTTCTAGAGAATTGTTAATTCATGTATTGTGTTGTTCATCATTGTTTGTTTGCTCTTTAGTTCTTCTAGGTCCTTGTGAAACGTTTCTTGTATTTTCTCCATTCTATTCCAAGATTTTGGATCATCTTTACTATCATTACTCTGAATTCTTTTTCAAGTAGACTGTCTATTTCTTCTTCATTTGTTTGGTTTGGTGCGTTTTTACCTTGCTCCTTCATCTGCTGAGTATTTCTCTTTCTTCTCATTTTGCTTAACTTACTGTGTTCGGGATCTCCTTTTTGCAGGCTGCACGTTCGTAGTTCCCGTTGTTTTTGGTGTCTGCCCCCAGTGAGTAAGGTTGGTTCAGTGGGTTGTGTAAGCTTCCTTGTGGAGGGGACTGGTGCCTGTGTTCTGGTGGTTGAGTCTGTATGTTGTATTTCTGATGGGCAGGACTGCATCCAGTGGTGTGTTTAGTGGTGTGTTTAGTGGTGTCTGTGAACATATTATGATTTTAGGCAGCCTCTCTGCTAATGGGTGGGGTTGTGTTCCTGTCTTGCTAGCTGTTTGGCACAGAGTGTCCAGCACTGGAGCTTGCTGGTCGTTGAGTGGAGCTGAGTCTCAGCATTGAGACAATGATCTCTGGGAGAGCTCTCTCTGATTGATATTATGTGGGGCTAGGAGGTCTCTGGTGGTCCAATGTCCTGAACTCAGCTCTCCCACCTCAGAGGCTCATGCCTGACACCTGGCTGGAGCACCAAGACCCTGTCAGCCACACAGCTCAGAAGAAAAGGGAGAAAAAAAGAAAGAAAGAATAAAATAAAATAGTTATTAAAATTAAAAATTAAAGAATATATTATTAAAATAAAAAAATTTAAAAAGTAATTTAAAAAAAAAAGAGAAGAGAGCAACCAAACCAATAAACAAATCCACCAATGATAACAAGTGTTAAAAACTAAACTAAGATAAACATAAAAATCAGAAACTAGTCAGTCGCATACAGCAAACCCCAAGTCTATAGTTGCTCCCAAAATCCACCACCTCAATTTTGGGATGATTCATTGTCTATTCAGGTATTCCACAAATGCAGGGTACATCAGGTTGATTGTGGAGATTTAATCCACTGCTCCTGTGTCTGTACAGAGAAATTTCCCTTTCTCTTCTTTGTTTGCACAGCTCTTGGGGCTCAGCTTTGGTTTTGGCCTGTCCTCGGCATGTCGGTCACCCTCTGGCATCTGTTCTTCACCCAGACAGGAGGGAGTTAAAGGAGCGGCTGATTAGGGGGCTCTGGCTCACTCAGGCTGGGTGGAGGGAGAGGTATGGAATGCAGGGCGAGCCTGCGGCGGCAGAGGCTAACATGACATTGCAACAGCCTGAGGCACGCCATGTGTTCTCTCTAGGAAGTTGTCCCTGGATCACGGGACCCTGGCAGTGGCGGGCTGCACAGGCTCCCAGGACGGGAGGTGTGGATAGTGACCTGTGCTTGCACACAGGCTTCTTGGTGGCTGCAGCAGCATTGTTAGCATTTCATGCCCATCTCTGGTGTCCGCGCTGATAGCCGCGGCTCGCGCCCGTCTTTGGAGCTCGTTCAGGCAGTGCTCTGAATCCCCTCTCCTTGCACACCCAGAAACACTCTTGCCTCTTAGGCAGGTCCAGAGTTTTTACTGGACTCCCTCCCGGCTAGCTGTGGTGCACTAGCCCTCTTCAGGCTGTGTTCAGGCAGCCAACCCCAGTCCCCTCCCTGGGGTCTGATCTCTGAAATCCGAGCCTCAGGTCCCAGCCCCTGCCCGCCCCAGCAGGTGAGCAGACAAGCCTCTCGGGCTGGTGAGTGCTGGTCGGCAGCGATCCTCTGTGCGGGAATCTCTCCGCTTTGCCCTCTGCACCCCTGTTGCTGTGCTCTCCTCTGTGGCTCCGAAGCTTCCCCCCTCCGCCAACCTCCCATCTCCGCCCGCGAAGGGGCTTCCTAGTGTGTGGAAACCTTTCCTCCTTCCCAGCTCCCTCCCAGAGGTGCAGGTCCCATCCCTATTCTTTTACCTTTGTTTTTTCTTTTTACTTTTGCCCAACTCAGGTACGTGGGGAGTTTCTTGCCTTTTGGGAAGTCTGAGGCCTTCTGCCAGCGTTCAGTAGGTATTCTGTAGGAGTTGTTCCACATGTAGATGTATTTCTGATGTATTTGTGGGGAGGAAGGTGATCTCCACGTCTTACTCCTCCGCCATCTTGAAGGTCCTCTCCTACCAAGTAGTCTTAGTATCTCATTTCACCACAGTTTGCGAGTTGTGTGTTTCAAGTTTCCACAGATAAAAGCTTATTTATGAATAGCAACAGAGAGATAATTGCTTCCCCTTTCTCAGGCTTGGGATAGAGAACTAAACCACACGATATTTCTCACACCCTTAAAATTGAGGACAGTAGTTTGTTTCAGTGTGGAATATCACTTCCCTCTTAATGTTTCACTGATTCTTCCATGAGATTTCATTTTCCCCTGTCCCCCTTCTGATTACAGCCAAGAAGCAAGCCAACTCGTGGACTCCAGCTTCTCACAAGCTAATTACATTGAGGCCTCCCCTTACGTTTAGGTGTTTTCACCCACACATCATGGAGAAATCAAGTGAGAGCCATAAAACCATGATTTTGCCACAGTGCACACAGCCTCAGATTCTTAAACTACAGGGCCAGATCTGGGCTGCAAGGAGAAGGGGGTTGGGTTCCCTGAGCTCCTCGGAGAAGACAGTTAACTTCTGAGGATGCTGAGGGCAACCTGGAGGCCAATCACTTCATTTCTGATCTCTGCAAAGCTCTAATGACCCTGATCGTCTTCCTTAACACAGCCTCTTCCAATCTGCAGCCTGGTGTCTCACACATCTTCCTGGAAGGAATCTATGAAGCAGAACGACTATAAAACAAACAGTATCCTAGAAATTTAATATGATTGGTTCATTTATTTCCCACAAACCAGAGGAGGACAAAAGATAGCTACTTTCTCTTCTGATTATTACTTTCTTTGTTGTCATTTGCAAGCAAACCAACAGTGCTCAAAACAAAAATCATCTCCTAACAAACGTTCTGTCTCTGAAATCAGCTTTTGGTGCGTGTTCCTGACACTGTTCCTAGTGGTCCAAATGAGTCAGGTGGTCCAGCCTTGCCACTTGTTTAGATCAGGGTTAGATCTACCTGACACCCACTTCATCTAGGTTTACATCACCCATTCCCTTAGCTCTGGCTACTCCAGAAGCATACTCAGTAGAGAGGGTGGTTGAAGAAATAGCAATTCTCTTGCTGCTACTAACACAGTGGCTGGTGAGCTGATTTTTTTTCACAAGCCAGGCTCTTGGGACACCAGAACTGCATTGCTTTGATTCACAGACCCTCAACCACACTGAGCTGCACCAGACACGGAGAAGTAAGTCTGGATGGATGGATCAGTGAGTATAAACCCCCTGTATTCTCCATCTTCCCCATCCAATCCATCCCCACCCCCAGCACAGAGAAGACAATTCATAGTGCTTAACCCAGTCACAGCTAGGATGAGAAAACAAATTCCACAATCCCCTCTCACATGCCTTACAGACATAATGTAACTGGGAAACTATTTACTCCTTCTAAACAGACAAGGCTGTGGGTGAGGAGAGCTGTCTTCTTCTATGGAAGTGAGCATTTCATCAGCACACCTAGATGGAATCAGAGGGATGAGGGATGACTTTTCACCACAGGCCAGGTCCTGTCCAAGAGCAAATTCCTCCCCAAGAGAGCTAATGCCTGGTTTCTTACCCTTGCAGCTTGAGAGAAAACCAACATCCCAACAGCCTATGACCTTGCTAGCAAGCCTTCTAATTTGCTAGTAGGATATGGACAACCTCTTACTCCAAATACCTTACCTCTCTGTAGCCATTTTCACTGAGACAATAACGATTCACTTGGTTAGACCTTGCGTTTTCCCTTAATGAAATGAAACTGTTCTTAATCAGGATATTCCTAAACTTTATCTCTTAAGTCTACTATTCTGAGGGTGTCAGGGAAGTCAGTAGAAAATAGAGTCATGATATTGTCATTTTAAAACAACATGTCCAAAAGGGAACATCTTCAAGCTGTCGTTCAGGATTAGAGTTCAGTAGAAGCTCTCTTTATCAATCGTCACTTCTTCACTCACCTTCTGCTCTGTTTAGCATACTGACTGAGGCCATGGCACCTAAACGCACAAGGAAGTGACTTCAAATCGTCCGTCGATTTCTGCTCCCACAAACTGAAAAGAGAGCATGCCAAAAATCAGTTTTGTTTGCTCTCAAACCTGATTGTGATAGCTGCCCTTCTTACTATAACTATGTAATTTAACTTAATATTGAATACATTTAAGAACTATGAATCAAAAAGGAAAGAGTAGTGTTTCTAGGAAAGTGACACTGAGTGTTTTACAAAACACCAATAACTATGATTCTCTAAAGCAGTGCTGGCCAATAGAAATGTAATTCAAACCACATATGTAAGTTTACATTTTCTTGTAGTCACATTTAAAAAGTAAAAGAAATGGGTAAAATTCATTTCAATGTATTTTATTTAACCCAATATATTCCAGACCACCATCATTTCAACCTATAGTGGTGTAAAATTATGAATGAGCTATTTTATGCTCTTTTTTTGTTCTAAGTCTTGGAAATCCAATGTTTATTTCATTCTTCTGGCACATCTTCCTTCTGATTAACCACAGTTCAAGTACTCAGTGGCCACCTGTGGCAAGTGATGGCTATGCTGAACAGGACAACTCTAAAGAATCCCAGCTGAATGAATAGAGACAATTGTTACAGACTGGGGGGGATTTTTCGTAGTTAACTGAACTCAGATTGCACATCCAGTGTCTGTAAGCGCTCCCTCCACATTGAAGAAACTGACATTGGAAATTTGCAATTTTTTCATTATGAGTAGGATGAATGCAAGAAAGAAAAGCAGGGACTCAAATCAGTGAAAACATATTCAAAGAAGAGTCCTTGGTGCCCTGTCAAAAAACTTGGCAAATGAATGTCGGTTTTAAGTAAAATGGTTTACGGTATACATATAGCTTTTTTTTTTAAGTGACTGTCCATCTTATCCTACTTTAACAAAAAATTATTTAAGACCTTTATTAACAGATGCTTGCAGTGTGTGCAGTTTGTTGATTTTTTTAAAATCCAGTTGTAAACTTTGATTACAAATTCAAAAGGAGGTTCTTAAAAATCTCGATATTAAAAAATTTAAAAACCTTTAAAGGTGTATGGCGAAAAACCAGGCTATAAATAAATTTTTTAAAATAAATAAAATAAAATAACCCCATGTTGCATAAATAATGCAGATGGTTCTAGCTATCTGCTCTAATGGGCAAAAAGTAAGCACTTAAGGTCTTCAGCTCCAATCTTCTGTTCATTTCTTATTGCTGGAATTTCATATTCATTTCTTCTTGTTAGATGGCTAAACAGGAAGATGGTAGAAATGGTAAGCTGGCATTTTCTCAGCCTCGCCCTGCCGAGCCTCGCACGAAGGAATTCTCAGCTGCTTTTGTCTCTTTGCCATGTTGTGCTTTAGGCTTTCCGGGCATCTGCATCTGTAATTGCAGATGCGGCGGTACCACCCCAGAGGTGGCCACTGAATGTTGGGTTTCCTCTCCTTCACTGTCCTTACCTTGTTTCTTGCGGTCCTCTTTGGCTGCCCTGAGGAGGGCTCCTGCGGAACCATGGTTTATCACCAGATCTGTCTTAGGGGTCCACCTTGCTCTCCGGCACCCTGGTGGTCAGCACCTTCCCCCTTCTCCCTGCCCAGGAGGGCTGAAACACTGTGGGCGCCCATGGGTTCTCCGTGTGCGGCAAGATGAGCCGCGTGGCCCCCAATGCTGGCCCGGCCTTTGGGAGCCTCTCCCATCCCTCATTCTTCTCCCCGATCTGCTCTTGCAATTATGGTCCTTCTGAAGGTAATCTGGAGGAGGACCCTGTCACATGGGTGGTTCGTTGATGGTTCCTGGTCTGCTGCTTATTTACTGCCCAGACTGGAACTCCACCATGGTGGGAACATTTGCTGCTGCCACACCCTCTTCCCCTTCAACGTCAAATAACACGGTCTCTCCATCTCTTACACTGTGAAGGTCCTTCCTGAGGTTATTCTCTTTAGGGCAGTCTGGTGTACAAATATATCTTCTTTAATGCCATTCCTGTTGATGAAACCATAACCATTTCTTATATTGAACCATTTTACTGTTTCCAAAACCTTCGTTGCTATGACTTCCTTGTCCCTACTGGCAGGTGCCACCAGTGTGAGGCTGCCTGGGCTGCCCCCAGACAGCTGCAACTCCTTCCATGTTGTGATGGTAACCAGGCCATTGGTAGCAGTGGGGCTGCTCAAAGCTCTCTGGGGTCCGCTCCTACCTTTTTCTGATTAACCAAAAAATACTTGTAGCAATCGCATTGGATAGAAGGTCTTCTATTGTACTTGGAGTGCCTTCAAACTAATTGAATTCAACACATATTTAGTGAACATCTCCTATTTGTGAAACTCTTGTTTTTACTGGCCCCAAGGATTACAAGGGTTGGTAGGGAGCATGAGACAAATAATAAAAATAATTGCACAGAGCAAGTAACAGAAAAAGTCAAAATAGATCATGTTTGGTAAGAAAATCAGAAAAATATTTCATGACAAAATGGCATTTGAGATAAGCCTTGAAGGATGTGTTGGTTTTCATCACAAAGATAGAAGAAGGAAGGATGCTCATGACAGAGATTACAGCATTTTTCTGATTGGCAATTTTCCTCTCAATATTGTCAGGACCAACTCACGTACTATCAGTACCCGCAAATTCCACTAGGGGTTAGCTGTTATCTTTTTCTCTCCCCCTGCCCTGAAACTGCACTATGGAACGTAGAAAAGCATGTGCTTTGGTGGGCTAAAAGTTATTGTCATTTATCAACTTCTACTTTCAAGGGCAGAAATGACAAATGGGATGCTGAGCCACTCTTACTTGTCCAGATATAATATGCTCTAGAAATTGATTGGATGCACACCCACCATTCTCCTCATTGCCGACCACCAATACATCAGCTGTCACCAAGTGATAACAGCCCACAACAGCTAGTGGCCAGATATTGATTTCTCCTGTAGTCAGCAGTAGTTGAAGTTGTGCTCATGTGCTCGCGTGCACACACACACCAGAATATACTTTAAAACTTATGGCCAGGGACTTCCCTGGTGGTGCAGGTTAAGAATCTGCCTGCCAATAAAGGGGACATGGGTTCGATCCCTGGTCCGGGAAGATCCCACATGCCGTGGAGCAACTAAGCCCGTGCGCCACAGCTACTGAGCCTGCGCTCTAGAGCCCGCGAGCCACAATTACTGAAGCCCGTGTGCCTAGAGCCCGTGCTCTGCAACAAAGAGAAGCCACCAAAATGAGAAGCCCACGCACTGCAACAAAGAGTAGCCCCCGCTCGCCACAACTAGAGAAAGCCCGCACACAGCAGTGAAGACCCAACGGAGCCGAAAATAAATTAATTAATTAATTATTTTTTTAAAAGCTTATGGCCAAATGAATTAAATATGTTTCTTTCAGAAAAAATGTTTTCATTTTCCAGGACAAGAGTTTTTTCATCCTCTAATTAGAAGTAACTCAAATAAAACATTATCAAATTGCTTATAAGGAGGCATAACCACCCCAATCCCACAATTATACAAAAATCTAGATTGGTACTACTTATGTGACTTTTCTCAATTCTTTACAATATGACTTACCATGAACAGGTTAAGTTACAGAAGGAGAATAGGTAAACCATTCACAGCATGGTAAAGATACTAAGAAACAAGCATTATATCCTCTGTGAATCCAATTGTATATACCTTTCAAGGTGTCCATTGTTTTGAGTTATGTTGTCCAACTTTCCTCCATTAGGGTGGATAATGGAGCATGAACTGTAATTGGCAAAATCTATGACCTAGGAGTAGGCCGGGCCCTAAGCAAAATTATGGAGTAGGAAAAAATATGTCTTTAACATCCTTGGATATTAACAAGGATATTGAACAATTTCCTTACCTGGCTACCCAATCCTCCCTTTCTGTGACCTCTTTCAGATCTTCTCTCTTGAATAATATCCTGCAATCAAGATCTCCCTTGTCTTATTCTAGGTTATCAGCATTTTATATCCTGTATTCTGTTCCATAAAAGATACAGTCTCTGTTCATGAATGTTAAGCCAAAGAGAGTTTTCTTGATGATAATTTACGGCCTGTGGCTAGCCAAAGAGATTGTTCATATCCTTCAAATCACATCCTCTAATAGCACATTCAAGGTATTGTGCATGTGAGGAAAAATATATCAAAGTGCCTGGTGAACCACAAATAGCACCATAAATGAAAGGAATTATTACTACAGGTGTTTCCCTCTATCAGAAAGTAGAGCATTCCATGAAACCCTCTGTAAGCTGAAATGACATAAAGCAAAGAAGCAATTGCCTTAGGACACATCTTGCAAGATAAAGCACAGATGCTCACAGACACAGGTCAAAGCTCTGGCAGCTTGATGTTGAGATACTGAGCGTAGTTTCCGGGAAGGAGCTTGGCGGTGCCACTCTCACTGCTAGGGTGTCACTGCCTCTATAACCACTCGCTGCAAAACAAACACTGAATGCTATTTTCATTTTCTGCCTTTTTCATAAAAGCAAAAATTCTTCAGGTTTCTTTCAGTTACCAAAAACAGGCACTAATGTAGGTCTTCGTAAAAACGAAGTAGCGCAAAGCAAACTTTCAAAAAGTGGGGAATACTTGTACCATTATTATTTCTCTGCCTGCATAAAGAGTCAGTACAGTGCTGGAGCAGGCTTGTCCTGGCTTGCAGGAGCAGATTGTGTATATCTCTTGCCCCAGCTCCACAATCAGCGACATCATGTTGGTAGTTTGAAATCAGCCATGATTTACATGGTAGGACTATTTACACCACAGTAATAGGCAAATACTACTTACCAGGGCTTCCTCCAGCAATCCCCAGAGAACCCATTTACTAGTGCATCCCTGAATAAGATCAAACTTTTTGATCTTATGGCCCATTGAGTTAGCCCATCTTCCTGATGAGTCCTCCTGATTAGGCCTCCTCCCTTGCCCATACAACAGCAAACAATTTGGCCGCATAGATACAAATCTCAATTAACTGTAACAACTAGTACCACCAAGTCTTTCCTCCTCACTGGTATATGCCAGCACCTACACTGGCTGAAGTATAGCATACAAAATGTCTTTGTTGATTAAATAAACAGACACATACCACATCTATACATGCTCCTGCTTTGTGCAAACACTCCTGCATACACACACACGCGCACGAATCTGAGTTAACATAAGAGAGATATTTATTTAAAAAAATACTTCAGTAATAAAGGACAGTTTTATTTTTTATGTCAGAATATTTATTTGGTTTATTGCCAAAGGCCTAAAATTCTTGGAGAGGCAAGTATTAACAACTGACAGGCTAAGAAGCTATTTCAATATGTAGAAAAGCATGTTATGATGCTTTTAAGTTTTAATATACTCTTAAAAGAAAGACTAACTTTTGAAAGTCAAGTTGTCCAAAACAAATCTTTTTAGGTCCTTAAGTTGTACCAATAAGCTTCATGGACCAAATTGCCTAATCTTATCTCATCCTGCTTCCAACCCGAGAATCCCTTCCTCTCTTCTTCCTTCCTCATATTCCATTCACTCTTCAGGTGGGCTTCGGTGAAAACACTGGTGACCTTCCTTCCAAATGTCAATCTCCAAGCCAAATCTCAGTCTTTGTCATCCCTCTGTGGCATATGGACTCTTGTCCTCTCCCATTAGGCTCATTCCAGCCACATTCAATCTCACCCAGACTGGCAGTGTGTATCAGCATCCCTCCTCTGGCATTCCTCCAGGCCACTGCCGGCTGCACAGATCCTGGCTCTCACTTTCCCTTGCTCTTTGACTCTTGACCCTGGGTGTGCTCTGCATTTTGGCTGCCATTCCCCCACCTTGCACTCTGCATTGTCAGATGCTGGCACATAGAAGGCTCCTGTTAGATCTGCATTGCATAAGTGAACATGTTTCTTAGCCACACACACACACCCAGGTGCACACATACACACACAAGTCAACACACCCCTTATCTCACACAGCCTTTAGCACTCACCACGTGTGGATGCCTGCCACCTGCCTTCCAGCACCACCTAGGGCTCTCTTTACTGCAATGCCCCTCTTTGCCTCTAGGGGGCAAACTGTACCTCAGCCCCAGGCTGATGCAGAAAGAGCCCTTCATAAAATCCTCCCTTCTCCTGAGTTCTGTGAGCCTCCACCCATCTGCTTTTACAGTCTTGGTTATAGGGCTCCCCTCTCTGCCTTTCTTTTAAAGGTACTGTCTTTGCCCTTCTCTAGTCTCACGTCCAGAGTTACCTCTTAAAATCCCATCGCTACATACTTATAATTCCCAAATCCAGATTTGGAGAACTCAATTAAATCTCTATTTGTAGATTCCACAGACACCAAAAACTTTGTAAGTCCCACACCAAACTTTTTATCTTCTCCCCCAAACACATTTTACTTCCTGTTAATGGCACCAACAGATCCTAATTATTCCTGTGAGAACTCCTGAGGCACCTGTGATTCCTCCCTCTCCCCAGCCTCCATTTATTCACTAAATCCTGTCTGGGCTCTCTGCATCACCACCAGCAGCTGCCATAGTTCAGGCCTCAGATATTTCTCATGCAAACCTTCACAATAAAATGCATCTTCTTCAACCCACCTGCCATACTTTGTTATACTTATCTTTCTAAAACCCAGTATGATGATGTCACACTTTAGTATTTCCCACTGCCAAGTGCAAAACAGCAATATTTGCATAAGATGATTAGCAGACTGCCTCCATCAGAATATTAAAAGCCAGGCTTATAATATAGATTTTTGAACCCCACTTCAAGCCAACTGAATCAAATCAGTGGGTCCCAGAAATCTTCATATTCAGCCAACTTCCTGGGTAAACCTTCAACCCAGTAAAATTTGAGAGTCTGCGGCCTACAGGCTCCTCTGTAGGACATTTAAGGCCTTTCACCATCTGGCCCCTGCCCACCTTTTTAATCTTATTTTTACCAGTCCCTTCACCCCATGCCTTGTGCAGACTGTTCCTTCTTCCTGGAATGTCCTCTGCCTTTTTGCTGCCAAATCTCACTAGGGCATAGCCCTAAATTCAATTCCTCTGTGATATTTTCCATGATGCCACTGGTTATGACCAATCCCTAGTTCCTCAGAACTTTCTACTTTATTACACGGTATCTCTCTGCACGATAGTCAATGTTCTAGTATTGATTTCCTTGTTACACCAAGCACTTCTAAAGAACAAGAACCAGGTTTTATGGATCTCTTTACCCCCAGTTTCTGACACATAGTAAGTGTTCAATAAAATGATATTCGAATGAATGACTGAATAAGTAAATCGTCTACCACCGCAATACCAAGAGCACACCCTGGAGATAGCAACAACATTTAGAACACACCTCAATATAAACATAACGGTGCTGACAGCTCCCTGATGAATCTGAAAGTGTCATGCATTCCATCAGACCAAGAGGACCCAAATTTCATTCCTGAAATCCAGAGGCCATCACAAGGAGATGGTTATGTCCAGATCATTCTTCATAATCAAAAGCATAGACACAGATTCAGCTAATTTGTGTTAACAGAGTCAATTGTAGAAAAGCCAAAAGCTAAGACATAATTTTAAGACCAATGTGTAACTAAAGATATGTTTGTTTGTTTGTTTTCAAAAGAAAAAAAAAAAACAACCAAGGCTCTGGATGGGACTTGCCACCTGTCTTCTGTCCAACAGTTGATGGCATTGGTTGAACAACCCCTGAGTTCATGAATTTGTCCTGTGGCCCAGGGATAGGAGTGGAGGGAATAAGGAGGAGGAGGGCACAGGGTTCATCCTTTCCAAGAGTTTACAGTCTAGGTTGAACCACCTAACTGTTGCATGGCAAAAATCCAAGAATAAAAACAAAGTAGCATGGTGGAAATTGCAAATCAACCTCATACGAAAACAAAGTCCACAGCTGCTGAGGGAACACAGGGGAAAGGAAGAGATCAGATTTGTTTATAATCACAGAAGTTGGCACTGGAAGGGGCTGGGTAGACCGTCTAATGCAGTGCTCTCAATCTACAAATGAAAACCAAATACAGAGGTGACTTTTCCAAAGTCATTCCAATAATTTATTTAACCAAGAAAGCTCTCAGGTAAAAGTGAGATAAGCCTGGAAAAAAGAGAAAGTGAGCATTGCACAGGGATATTCTGGAGGAGGAAATAACATAGGTAGGTGGAGAAAAAGAAAGCAGCTTTTGAGGAAGGATAAGAGACGAATGAGCGGGTCATGGGAGACAAAAGCCAAAAGTGCTGGGACGAAGCAGAGAGCAGTGATGGGAGGCGAAGGTGAGACGTTAGGTGGGAAATGGGGGACCAGCTTTTATGGATGGAAAGCCTGGGTCAGAGGACGGAGCAGGATTTGATATGCATACAATAGAGGTATGGTGCTAAGAATGAATTCCTGTGCTATCAGAATCCAACCCACTCAATTGTAAATTATTGTAGCTGGAAGTACCTTGGAGGATAAGCAGTGAACTCATCTTACAGGGGAATAAGCCCAGGCTAAGAAGGAAGCAATGCAAATGTGTGACCTTTGCAGACACGCTGATTCTGGTTTCAAAACTCAGCTCTGCCATTCATCAGTCACATGTCTTTGAGACACTTTGAAGCTTTCTGAGCCTCCATTTCCTTTTCTATCAGATGGGAAAATATTCAGCTCACAGTTGTTCTAGGGAATAGGTTCTCCTGCACTGTGAGCACGTGACCCAGTGCTGAGCCCATGAAAGGGGCTCATTAAACACTTCTTCCCGACCCCTTTGCATGAAGAGAGGAAGTGACTTGCCCAAGGTCACACAGCTGATGGAAAGCAGAACTGGAACAGGAACCCTATGTTCAGGCCTGAAGCCCTGAACTCCAGTCCTAAGCAGGCTGCCCCTCTTAGGAACTCCCAGCCAGGCTTCCACCCAAAGTACTAGCACCCTTTTGAAGAGGGTCATTCCGGAATTGTCGCAAGAGACTAGGGAAATTCACAAGCAGGACTTCATCTACTCTTTTTCCTCAAGTTTGTCTCTAGTGGGCTTCCAGCCTTGACGAGGGAACAAACTCACATCAAATAAACCAAAAATAATGAAGACAGCAGATCAAAGACAAATCCTCCATGAGAGCATGTATGTCAGCTGGGGACAGAGGATGAAACCTTTGTTTGTTTTCTGAATGGAAAAGCTATTTTGGCTTCCTGATTTCCTAGGGATTGTAATAGTTATGGTCCGGGTTACAGTATAACTCACATCTAAATATGCTTAGTATTGCACTGGCCTAAAAGTTCGTTTGGGTTTTTCCAGAACCGCTTAGAGAAAAACCCGAACGATCTTTTTGGCCAGCCCAATATTTTTCACAACTTGCAGATCAGGAACAAAACTGATGAAAGCCAATCTGTCCTGGCCAGGCAGAGGTGCAAAGTAGACACAGAGGTTCTGCAGCAATAGGATAGTATTGATAATATGTGTCAATATTACAGAAAAAGCTGGCTTTCATCAGATACCCTTTGGGGAATGAGCTAGAGGAACATGGGTATATAAGTCCTGGGCAGCATGTAAACACTGAGATTTAAATAAAAATTTTAATTTAATAAGTACAACTTACGCTTTTATCAGTGACCTGGGACAGTGTCATGTTTTTTTCTTGTTTATTTTTCATAATGTACTGCAATTCTGTTCAAATTTATTAAGCATTTCCCATGTTCCAAGGAAAGTGCTCACACTAGCATATCACAGGTAAATAAGACAGGGTCTCTATTTTCTAAAATTGTTTCAATCCTGGGTCAAATCATGTCACTCCTCTGTTCTAACCTCTGCAGTGTCTCCGAATCACCCATACAAAAGCCAAAGTCCCTGCAGCTTCGTCCTCTGTGAGCACCCCAGCTTTTGCTCATCAACTTCATCACCTACTTCCCTCTCTTGCTCATGTCACTCCAATATCCCTGTCTTCTTGCTGATGCTGAATACTTCAGGCATACTCCTCCTGCCTTTGTGAATGAATGGCCTTCCATGAGGAACAATTGCAATTTCAGTTGTGGAGGAGGAAAACTCAGAATTTGATCTAACAACCTGCCAATCAGAAGCTTCCTCTTGAGTGTTCATGAGGTGAATGGCCAGGATGCTGTCTGATGAGCTGGCTTCACCATCTGAGGTGAACAACCTGCGAGGGTGTCTCAATCCCCTGGAGGGAAAACCTGACCATGCCCATGGCAGGGCGAGATGCCATTGAAGGGCACTGTCCCTTCTATGCTCCCGCTATGCACTTTCATCCCACATGACGCCAGCGAGTTCCAGCATGTCTCTGATGTGCAGAAGCTGGTCCATGATGTGAGGGAATTCAGCCTGGCCACCAAGAAACACTTTGGCTTCTTAAAAACCTGGAATCATTAGGACTCTATTATCCCTCTATTATACCTAATCACTCTATTATATCTCTAATTGATCCTAATCTCAGGACGTTTTGACTACCTCTAGGTTAAAAATATGGAAACTAACTTCAAGTCAAATGATGACACATTCAAGACTCCCGGACAATTGTATGATCTGGATCGTAGGACAGTGGACACAGGGATACTCGTCCAGCATCTATCCCATGTTCCCCTGAGTCATTCTTCATCCAGTTGGCCTGGTCCCATGCCCTTGAACACTCTTGAAAATAAGAGAGAAGGAGCTCTAGGACTCTGGACAGACAGTCCCAGTCTTCCAACAGTAGAGGACAGTTTCAAGAGCCATGTAGGAGATGAGAGCCCAGGCTAGCTTACCTAGAAACCCACATGACATACATCAGCCTCCAAAGGGTTGTACCTTGTCCCGCAGAAAACAAAAGAAAGTCCCAGTGTACGATGCCAAGGTAAGGGAGGAGGGTTCCACAGGGAGATTGTCTGTCCTGGAGCAATATTTTTAAGGGGCCACCCTTGCCTGAGCAACACGCTCAAAGCTCTGCATAGAAGTAACATCTCCCACACGCCCACACGCCAGTATGAACTGATGTCCTACCCAGCCCACCTCATGCCCCTTGCTTTCTCTTCTATCCTCGTGTACTGCACATGCAATATTCAGTTCCTAAGATTCTAGGCCTATTTGTTGCTTATACTGTCCAGATCTTGGGGGAAGATCCATGTTAAAGGACCATGGAATTCTTTGCACACCTGATGAACACCTAACTTGCCATCAGCATACAGGTACAGCCTTTCCTGATGCCTCTCCTGCCCCAGCCAGGTGTGTGTATGTCATGGGGGTTGGGGAGAGGGTGGTCAGGGGGTGAATCTCAGAGGTTTGAAGCAATTATGTCCCTCAATTCATAACACATTATCATCCTCAATTTGGGTAAATCCTTGATTTACTCAACTATTCCTTTGTATTTCCATTCTCCATTCCCATCCCACGTAGCATTATAGCTATGTGTTTAATGTTTACCTTTTTATTTGTAAGTGTCTTTATAAAGATACATTGTTATTTTGTACATCTATTTGTAATTTATATAAATGGTATTGTGTTTTATATTTTATTTTATTTTTTCCACTCAGCATTACGCTTTCAAGATGTGTGCATGCAGCTATGTGTGCTCCTATGAAGCCGAATCCAATTAAATCTCGGAGACAGAGTTTTGGGTGAAGTAGAAAGGAATAGCTTTATTGCTTTGCCAGGCAAAAGTGCCGCAGTGGGCTAATGCCCTCAAAACTGTGTGTCCCAACTTGGAGGGGGTAGTGAGAAGTTTTATAGTAATGATTCAAGGAGGGCGTGATCAGCTTGTGGACATTCTTCTGATGGGTTGGTGGTGAGGTAAGTAGGAGTCAGCATCATCAACCTTCAGGTTCCAACTGGTCTGGGGTCCACGTGCTTGTGGGCAGCATACCATTGTTAACTGTTAACCTCTCCCACTTGGTGGGGGGTTCAGTATCTGCAAAACAGCTCAAAGATATTGTTGTGTGTATCCCTTGATGGGGAACCAGGACCCTGCCCCAAGGCTGCACTAGTGTTTCTCTTGACTGTTTTTTCCTCCCTTGTCTTGCATCCTCTCCTTTCCCTAATTAACAACTGCTTGAACCTCCCAGTTGGAACTCAGGGAAGGTCATGGAGGCTGAATGATGCCTGTTTCCTCTAATCAAAGGAGTGGGGGACACAGGAAGTCTTTTGTGCCCAGGAGCCCCACAGGGTCCTGCTTGGTATCACTAACTGTGGCAGGGTAGGTGTCAAGGAGCACCAGAGCCAGGCAGAAGTTAAAGTGATGAAGTCAAATTCTATTCAGGAGCTATTGTGATAGGGGAAGAGAGACCTCGGAATAGAAATGGACTCCATTCCAAATTTAACAAGGGCCCTGGGGATTTATAGCCAAGAAGCAGGGCGAAGGGCTGGGGATGGAAATTCACTAGGAGGAGACATCAGAGACAAGGGGATTCTGGTTAAACTGACTTGATAGGATTCTTGCTGAATGCAGGCAGGATGATAAGATATTGAGGGTGGCGGATTCTTGCTAAACTAACCCAGCAGGATTCTTATTAAAACTGACAAGGCTACGTGGGCCAAAGACAGAGCCCATGGTTGGGGCATTGGAGGTTTAGAGGGGCCTGACTAGGGTTAGGCCAAGGAGAGCCTTTGTCATAAGCTTCAATATGTATCCACTGCCTATGCCCCTTGGCTCTCCTGCCCTGCACCACACGCCCCTCCCCATACACACAGTGTTGTGGAAAACATCATGGCACATATTTCTTTATGGATCTGGGTGAGGCTATTTTTAGGGACATATTCCTAGGAGTGAAATTAGTTTCTATAAAACAGATGATAGAGAGATGATAGATAAATAGATAGAAAGTAGATAGAGATAGATAGATAGACAGATAGATAGATAGGTAGATAGATAGATAGACAGAGGTATAGGTAGATATAGATTGCAAAGATAAATACAGATATATTTAATCCACATACTTATTTTGACTAAGAATGTGCTGTGCCATACAGAACCTACCCCTCCTCCCTCCATCCCCCTCAGAAATCTCTAGTATAGCACTTGCTAAAGCACCCGGAATGGAAGAAGCCCCTTCCTAACCACCACCCACGTGCATATCTCATCCTCAAATCATAACCAGATTTCGGAGTTAAAATCATCATTTCTCTACAAAGTCTTCTCTGATCCCCACAAATGAAAACACTCTCTCTGCTGACTGAACTCTTAGTGTCTTATATCTGTCGTCTGATAACCTAGTATCTTTCTAAGGACACCAATCTTAACCATACACAGTTTAATCCCTCTCCACAGCCCTAAACGCTTGAATTCAGGATTAGAGTGTGAGTCATCTTGGTGACTTGGTGGTTAGAAACGTGGGCTTTGAAGTCCAACAGAACTGAGGTTGATTCTCTATCTGTCATTTACAAGCTGTGTGGCTTTTAGGCAAGCTAATTAGACTCTCAGCCTTAGCTTCCCCATGTGGACCCTGCCTATCTTAAAGGTTTATGGAAGAACTAAATGAAAAGTTGCATGAAAACACTGGGTCCCATGCTTACCGTATAACCCAAGTTCATTAAGCAGAAGATGCTATTGAAACTGTCATCACGGCCATTATTACTAAGCATCTGCACAGAACATGGCACAGTCCCTTAGATAGTGGACATTCAGTAATAGTACGTGAATGAACAAGCCTCAGAAATGCTAACTGCCTTGCCCTGCTGGAAAGCGTCAAGGCTCGTATTTCAACCCAAGTCTTCTCTGTGGTCTGTCTTCTCTAAAACTATGCTTGCTGGAACTTTTAGAAAAATAGCTATTTATAAGGCTTGAATGGTGAGACAAAAGGAACTGGGAGAATTCCTCTATCACTTCAGTTGTGAAATTTTGCTATCTGCAACAACATGGATGGACTTGGAGGGCATTATTCTAAGTGAAATAAGTCAGACAGACAATGACATACTGGATGATATCATTTATATGTGGAATCTAAAGAATACAACAAACTAGGGAATATAACAAAAAAGAAACAGACTCACAGATACTGAAAAATAACTAGAAGTTACCAGTAGGGAGAGGGAAATGGGAGGAGGGGCAATACAGGAGTAGGGGGCTAAGAGATACAAACTGATATATAAAATAAGCTACAAGGATATATTGTACAACACAGGGAATATAGCCAACATTTTGTAATAACTATAAATGGAGTATAATCTTTAAAAACTGTGAATCACTATATTGTACACCTGTAACATATAATACTGTACATCAAATATACTTCATTAAATAAATAAGTAAATAAATTTCACCAAGCTTTGAACTTTAAAAAAGGAGAGAGAGAGAGAGAGAAGTAGGAATTGCACGTATGGTGAAGGTCTGTGTCAATCTTCCATCTCCTGATATCCCCTCTTGGTTGGTGGTGTCAAGAAAGTCCTATAAGATGATATACATGTAAATTACTCAGACTAATGCCAGCACATAGCAAGTATATGAATTTCCATAATTTCCCCAGGCACAGAGAGTTTTCACTTCTTCCCATGTAAAGCGATGGCTTCCTCAGCCTGGGGAAAACATCATTTTAAACAACCTGCCAACCTCTTTCAGAAGAAGCTAGTCAGATTCAGCAAAACACAGTCTTTGTGACTTAAAGAACTTTCATAAGCTCATTAAAAAGTTCCAAAGTCTTCATGAATGGCTTTTTGCAATCAATATTTTCATGCTCTGGAGTGAAAGACTTGGAATCATGAAGATTAAACACCCCCTTTCTTGAAAAAAAGAAAGAGAAAAAAAAAGAAAGAAAGAAAGAAGGAAAGAAAGAAAGAAAGAAAGAAAGAAGGAAAGAAAGAAAGAAAGAAGGAAAGAAAGAAAGAAAGAAAGAAAGGAAGGAAGAAAGAAAGAAAGAAAGAAAGAAAGAAAGAAAGAAAGAAAGAAAGAAAGAAAGAAAGAAAGAAAGAAAGAAAGAAAGAAAGAAAGAAAGAAAGAAAGAAAGAAAGAAAGAAAGAAGCGAGGGAGGAAGGGAGGAAAGGAAGGAAGGAAAGAAAGAGAGAGAGAGAAAGAAAGAAAGGGAGGGAGAGAGGAAGGGAGGGAGGGAGGAATCAGTCTAACGGAATAGAAAGAACTGAGGAGTCAAGGAGTGCCTGGAAGTGGCCAGGTTCCTCTTCCCTGGAAAGGTCCAGCACACTGGTCTGTTCATCTCCCACAGGCCCTCAGCTGGGGGCCTGGCAGGTCCAAGCAGATTATTTATCCAGAGTTGCCAGCATATGGATCCCAGTCAAAGGAAGAGGAGAAGTATAACATCCAGAGGAAGTTTTAAATGATATTGTGAATGAAAGTCTGCCTCCAGAATCAAAAGTCCAGGTGACCGGCTGCACAGGGCAAGGAGGGCAGTGTGGAGTGAAGGCCCAGAAGGGAGCCCAAGGACACAGGGCTACTCTTGAGTGAAGAAGACCTGAGAAGAAGCAGTGGGAAATGTTTGCACCAACTCCAAGCTCTACTTGAATCTCCGTCTGGTGGCCCAGACCCCCAAAACCGCTGACAGGTACTTAGGGGACATGAAATAAGTGACAGTGCAAGGGACATTCAGTGTCACATGGAATTCACACAAGGGAGGGACCATGTTTGATTTGGGAGCATGGAGTTTTGGGGGGTCCTGACGTCCTGCGGGGTGAGGGCAGTAGCAGCGTGAACTGGGTGCATAGCAGGGTCCGTGGGATGTCCCAGTTGAAGCAGGTTGGCTGTAAAGGGCAGAGTTAGAGCATCGCAAGGCAGGCAGTTGGCAAGGACCTCTCTAGAGTCCCAGGCTGGTGAACTCCAGTCATTAGAAAATAGATCCAAACCTGCTTAGTCCTCGCAGCGTTTTGTTGTAGTTGCTCCAGGAAGCCCACCAGGACCCACAGGCAATCGCCATGGCCTGAAGGACATCTTAGTTTCTCCAGTAAAGTCTGCTTCCAGTCATGGCCGGGAGACACCTGCTGGGACTGACAGAGACCCCCAGTAGCAAAGACCTCTTTTTGCGTGGGATGGGAAGGCCAGGCCTGGGAAAGAGAACGCCGAAGTTCTCCATGAACCTGTGTTCACACTTGGCAAAAGCAAACCCCTCTAAGGGGGAGTCCTCATCTGTGCCCTTTGTCCCTTTATGTGAGCTGTCACCACCAGCTTCAGACGGACCCCTCACCAGTCTGGGTGGATCCCCAGGCACCAGATGGTAGGAACAAAGCACCCTGTTTCTCTACTTCTTTGTTCCTTGTATGCCTGGAATATTGTTATCTTGAACGCTCCATTCACACAGCACCCTCTGGCCCAACCTCCCATGGGGTTGGCATTACCAGCTCATCCATCTTAATGAAATGACTGAAGTAAAAGCACAGAAAGACTAAGATTGCAGTTGAGTACCAAGTAATCGATCCAATCGTTGGTGATAAATCCAACTCAGCCATCTTAATGACTGAGAGTAGTTATTAAGACAACCAGCGGCATTGCCTAGTCATGGCTGAGTCTCGACTGTCTGCATCTGTGTGCAAAGTGGAAGAGGCTCTGGGCCCAACAGCTGACCTATAAGCAGAAAAACCAAAACCGAACATTTAATAGTAGAACAGCAGGTTTTTGCAGAATTCTCCAGGTATATGTTCATCATAGCTTCTTGCTGCAGTCAGGAGTTTTGCCTAGATGGGGAAATTGTTCTCAGATGTAAATGATGAACTTGCTAGGAGCTGGATCAGGAGGCAGTGCTGTGATTTGCTGTGTATCACCCTTCGGTAAAAGCCTCAGTGCCAGGTTATTCTCAGCCTGTAAGAAGACTGCATTTTGTGATTCACGCCAGGAGCCTGATTTTACCCCACTTTATACCCCCTCCCCATCTGCCTGTTTTGTTCCTCAGAGGATTCAATGATACCCAGTGAGTAATAAGCAGCAGATTGGGGGAAGTAGGAGATGATCCTGCTGAAATGGCAGGTGCCCTCAGTGACAGACCTGGTTTTGGGTCAAAATGATGACATCGCTGCCATCCGGGGAGGGAAGGAAAGCATAACTTCCTCCCCCACCACAGGACCCCATAACACAAATGCCCAAAGTCCATTGTTCTTAGCTTCTGGTTCTTATTCACAACCAAAAGGCAGAGCTGTAGCTTGCTCTGTTCCAGAGCCGATTAGAGGGATGGAGGCATGGTCCCCACTCCTTCCCTTCCACCCTCCCAAGCCCACACCCCCAAGCAGAAGGTGTGAAGTCCAGGGAGGAGCTGGCACATGGGATTCACTGCAGACTCACACTTTATTTGCGAAAAGTATGACAGTGTGAGGTGAATGAGGACAGCAATATGTCTCAAGAAAGGTGCCAGCTCTGGGAGAATGGAATCACCAGCCAGAACGATCAACAACATGCTTGAATGTGGGGGGATCATACACATGCCCCCGGACATATTCTGAAGCAGGTAATCTAGAGGATCAGAGATGTACCCACCTGGGCAGAGCCATGCTGTGGTCCTGACCCCTCAGTGAACCTGAGAGAGGCAGGCAAACTCAGAGCCTCAGTTTCCTCATCTGTAAAATGGGATCCGCTTATTCGGTCATTTATGGAATGTTTGTTCACTGCCTCCTGGTTGTCAGGCCCTGATTATCCATACATAATCAGGGCAGACATGGTTTAACTTTTGTTAGGAGGTTGGGCAGACAACTCAGAGAAGAACAAGGGGGAAGGAGAAGACTAAAGAACAGAGGCTACAGCTTTAAGAATATCCAGATAAGGCAGTAAGCTGGTGTGAAGAGGCTAGGATGCAAGGGTAACACCAGCGTTCTGCTCCAGGCTCTGGTATCCCTGGTGATGTAACTTCAGTTAAGTCACAATTTTTCTGGCCTTCACTCTGCTCACCCAATAAAATGGAATGACCACATATATCTTAAATAATAATTATAATCATCATCATCATCTTTACTTATTAATGAGCTATTTTGCACTGGAATTATTTATGTGTTTTAGTTATTCAGTTCTCACAACAACACTTTGTGGTAGGTCTCATCTTATATATAAGGAAAGTGAGGTTCAGAACAATTAAGTAACTTTCCCAAGGACACACAGATGTATGAAAGAGAAAAAAAAATCCAGAATACTCAAGCTTAAAAAAAAATCCTTCAAAATTATTTAATCTCATTATCCTCAAGTCTAACATCAATACAATCCTTTCTTTTAATGAAATTTTACCTAAAACCCCAATAAATAATACGATAAATGTGGAGTGGCTTTGGTTGTGTTGGGGTGAGGGATCCAACCCTGCCCATGGAGATCCACCTCCATCTCCCAGCAAACCTTGATGCTTAGGGTTCCATGGACCACAGTTCAAAATTCACTTACCTAGTTTGATCCTTCATTTGCATACAAAAAGCTGGGGCTTTGGAAACATTATAAATCTTATGCAAGTCCCCTGCTGCTCACTGATGGAACAGGGACTAGTACCCAGATGTCCTGTGTTCAACCTGTTGCTGAACATGTAAACAGCATATTCCCAAATCCTATAACTTCATATATAAGGACATCATTCCCCCTCATCTCCCTCCTCTAAGACCAAGTTTTGATCCTGTGTATCTCCTGACTGCTCCTGATCTCCACTACTTCCTGCTTCCAGCACAGCACCCCACAATACCTCCAGCCCATCTGCAATTACAGAGGAGGCATTGGATCAAGGAGCAGGGCAGGAATAGCAGATGAGGTGAGGACAGTCACTGTAGCACCAGGCTGGGCTTCACAGCAAAGAGGTGAAGTCTTGATTCTAATCAAAGCACGGATGAGACAAGGAGCATAGTCAAGAACAGAGGAGATAATGGTAATGGCTGGAGGAGAGCAAAGTTCAGAGGGAATCATTGCAACAGAGCAGTGACTTATCAAGTAACTTTTTAGAAATTGAACACTTCTTTTGAAAGTAATCTTCCTGGAAACCCCAAAATATAAATGAGATCAACATGAAACTCTGGTTGACAAGGAGCCTGCCCACTCATCTTCCCTTGTCCTTCTCACTCCCTCCCTCATGGCATCCCTATGGTATCCCCAAGGAACCAAAGGGCTCTGGAGCTCATTGAGAACCCCTGTCATAGTGAAGGCAAGAAGTTAGTGAAATAGTCAGGATAAGATAGGCTATGCTTTGTAACAAACACCCCCCAAATTTCAGTTGTTCAACACAACAACAGGTTTTTTCTCATCCATACCAAGTCTCCTGCGGGTATGGGTATCTCCTCAGGGCAACTGTCCCCCATGGGGTGATTCAGCCTCCAAGGTGCTCTTATGGCACCTCCATCCCAACACATGCCTCCATGAGGGCCATATAGGAAACTCGTATCTCTGCTCCTAAGTGCTTCAGCCCAGAAATGACACATATCACTTCTCATTCTAGCTCATGCAAGAAGCTGAAAAATGTAGCCTTCCATGTGTCCAGGAAGGGGCGGAGACCCAGAAATACTGGTGCACGGATGAGCTTTAGTAATATTTACCACAATGAGCAAGTAGGGCTTATTAGATAAATAAGCCTTGTATTACATTAACTGAGTGCATTACAATCTGTAAAATACCACTGTACATATTTACCAGATGAAGAGTTCAAGGTTAAAAAAAAAATCTGAGACTGGCTTGAGGTCATACAGCTAAGATTTAATTGACCCTGGATATTCCAATTCCAGATCCAGAGCCCTGGTCACAACCACAGAGCTCCAGGGAAAGGGAAGGAAGGGCAACTGAGGGAGAAGCAAGACGAATTGGCCAAATGATGTGCATGCAAAAGGAAATTTGAAAAATCACCCTCCACGTTTTCTCGCTCACTGTGAGGAACAGGAGACAAAATGTGGCCAAAAGAGCAGAGCTGGGGAGAGCAAACAGTGCGAGGGAGGTGAACTTGGCGCCCCCCACCCTGCTCCGTCTACCACATTTAAAACACTTTGGCAGCGAGTCATCCCACTTGAGATATCACGTTGATGGATTTCAGTGCAGGGCTGGATGGAGGAGGAAAGTTCACGGTAAACAAGGAAATGTGTGCCATTTGTAACAAGGATTTGCATGCATAGAGCACTGTGCTGTTTACAAAGCACTTTCATGATCTCATCTGCATTCAGGGGCTGGCTGAGCACAGTGCCCTGGGCAGGCATGATGTTACCCTGGAGTAATGTCTATGAAAGATGCAGGGCACATCCTCAGCCACTCCACCGGACAAGGAATCTGGTTCAGACAGACCAGCTAGGCTTGGGCACACTCACCCGGCTGCAGGAGCTGGGGATCCAGGGGATATGTCCATTGATTGCTGACTCTCATTCTCACAGCCCGAGGCTTACCCTGGACATCTCCAGCCGGCCTGTTTCAAACCTTTGCTCTCTGGGTTTCAGGTGATTGTGAGCTCTGACAATTTTACTATCCAGGGAGTTCAGAGTGGTAGTTGTATGGCCCTGAATGAGGCAGGTAGGTGTGACCATCAGAATGGAGGGTGGTGTTGCCATGACAATGGAACCACTGTCAGGGCTTGGATACAGGGGCAGTCTCCTGCCCCCACCGACAGTGTCAGAGCCAAGTTCAGAGCAGAACTCCAGCCCCAGCATGGAACAGTTAGGCAAAGAGAGGCCAAGAGAGGCACCACAGCCTATAAAGTAGTCTAAGAGGGAGAAGGAGGCAGGCCAGGTGTAGCGGACAAGTGACCTGCCATCTTGGCTCTTCCTGGCCTCATCCTACCTGCTGTTCTCCTTCCTGCCCTGAACAGGAGAGGCTGGGGACACAGCCAGGGGGAGCCTGTGGTGGAAGGGCAGCAGTGTCTCTCACGGCAGTGGGCAGGGGTAGCCACCAGTGCCAGGACGGGGAATCACGCAGAACGTGCCTTCAGTCCCTGCCTGCCGAGGTTCCCAGACTCCCAATGTTCCAGGGAGAGACAGCACTGCTGGCCAGAGCTGCAGCCTCCTCCCGTCATTCCCTGTGCTGGTCTGAGGGCCTTGGCCCTTCATCTGAAGCATGGCTCCAACCGCTTCACTCCTCCAGGACATCCTTCCCCGGGGCTGCTGATTAATTTCACTCATTTTCCTCCCTTGGCAGCTCAGCTGTTGTAAGAATTACTCCGAAGCGCTCCATCTGTCTTGGGATTGTGATAAATAATAGCCTGGCTCTTCAGGCATTCTCATCACCTTCTGATCTCAAGGACCTTTTTTTTTTTTAATTCAGATAGAGAGTGGAAATCCCCACTTCTTCCAGGGACACAGGGCCCTGGAGTTGGGGACAGAGATGTAAGGCCAGGTAAGAAGGGAACAGGTGAGCTCTCTCTGGTTAAATCCAATCCCAGTACTCAGAGCAAAAAATCTCTTCCCCCTTCAGGGGGGCAAATCATTAAGCAAAGAGGGTCTCAACCCAGGATTCTCATTAGAATCATCTGGTGTGGTTTTTTCAAAACCAATGTCCAGACCCCATACCTCGCCCCCGCAGACCAATTCAATCAAATGTCTGGGTTTAGGTCCATGTATTCATATTTTCAAAAAACTCTCCAGGTAGTTGTAATGGATAGGTAATTGCCTATTGACAAATCAAGTCTTCAATGTATTCCACTAATCCCAGCCTCTGCATTACTTCCTTCCCACCTCCCCCATGAATTATTGCACCTTATAATTACACTGTACAATACAAAGCATGTTCATATACATATTTCACTCCATAAAGCCAACTGTTCCTCCATCACAACTGCGAAAGGAAGGGGCTGCTTCTTATTCACAGTTTTTGCTCTACCATTGACCGCAACATTTAGTATGAGATGGATATTCAATGTCTATTGAACAATCCTGTAAGATTATTATATCATAAGTATTAGTATCACAATTTTATTATTTATTATTATGATTTTACAGTCAAGAAAACTGAGGCTAAGAGAGCTGAAATGTCTTTGCCCAAGATTATACAACCAGTAAGAGAAAAGGCCAGAAGCAGAACTCAGGTCTTCTGAGTCTGGCATGATTTCCATAGTCTTTCCCCTCTATGTCTCTCATCCATCTTTGCCCAGGTCTGCCCATGGTCTGCCATTAGTCGTTAACTCTTTCCTTCAGGGTTATGAAGGTTGTCAAGCTCTTGGCCACAGCTCTGAGAATCACCAAGAACCCTGGCTCATGTGCCCCAGAGAGAAAGAAGAGCCGAATTCTGGTCCAGGAGCTGAGATTAGATAAGAAAAAAAAAAACAGAGTGAGTAAATTTGTATCAGGTACTTAACCAATAACTGGTTGTGGATAATGAAGGCTGTGGCAGTGATGGGAAGACCAGGGCATTGAAACGCTGCCCTTCCATCAACAGGTCAAGTGTTCTGCTTTGTGGTGGCAAACAGAGTTCGCAAAAGGCAGAATTTTGAACACTGATGGAAGTTCCTTAGAAGAGGATTCTAAACCCATGGATACTCTGATATCCTCAGTCTCCTCTTTGACAAGCGAACACTTGCTCTTTGATACAGCCCTGCTTTGAAAGACAGTAAAGGGTTTTGGGAGACATTATAGGGTAGGGCAGTGATTCTCAACATATGGTCCCTGGACCAACAGCATCAGTATTACCCAGGAACTTGTTAGAAATGCAAATTCTCCTGCCACCCAGACCTACTGATCAGTACCTCTGCCCTGGGGGTGGATCCCAGCAATCTGTGGCTTATCAAGTCCTCCAGGTGATTCTAATAAAGACTAAAGTTTGAGGACCACTGGTGTGGGGGGGAGAGCTCAGATTCAGTAGTGAGGCTCATCTGAACTGGAACCCTGGCTCCACCATTTACTTGATGAGTAGCCTTGCAGTAGGAAGCAAGGGAACAACCATATATCAAGCTCTGAATGTGAGGAGCTCACTTTGTTCTGGCAAGGCTCTTCACACATATCTTTCTCCTCTAATGCTCACAACTGCCTAAGAGATTGTCAGCTTTAATCCAGTCATGCCCTACATTCCTATTTCCCTCAGTCCCTCCATGAAGCCCAAGACCACAGGTCATCTCTCATTCCTGCCCTCTATCCCAGTGTAACTCTATATATCACCAAATCTCACCCCATCACCCTCCCCTCCTTGACCCCCAGATCTTCCCAATGGGGCATCTGGAACTCATGGTCCATCATTAGCAAAGTCTCCTACATATTCAGCATCTACTCCTGCTCTGACAGAAACCCAGCTTTCCCCACTGAGGACACTAATGCCCCCCTCAACCCTCACAAGTAGCAGCTCTTTTCTCCCCCACATCCCTTTGAACTCTGCTTCTGGATTGAGGTAAGGGTCCTTGTTCCTCATCAGTACATTCAGGCAATAGTTCCTCTCTCCTTCCTAAAATTCTCAACTGCTCTGAAGCTCAGACCATCAGACCTGCTACTCCTTCTCATTGCTGAAGTCATCTACAGAGCTGCTCCTTGAATTTTAATGGCCATATGAATCCCCTGAAGATTCTGCTTCAGTGGATCTGAGGTGAAGGGTGAGGCCAGAGATTCTGCACTTCTAATCCATTTCCAGTGCTTCAGATGCCGCTGGTCCAATAATGTCCTTGTAGCAAAGGTCTACAAGTTTCCGAACCATTCTCCCTCACTTCTTGGCAATTTTATTTTTATCTAACACCACTCCTGTCATCACTCTTTGTTACTGTAATGTATATATAAACAATCCTTCCAAAACCCTGACCTCTCAGTTTTTTGGTTTGTTTCTCCTTTAATTATCTTGCCTTCCACCTCACCTCACTTATCTCCTTTCTCAGTGACACCGTAAACTTTGTCTTTAGAAGTAACTACAGCTTCTTGGTGATCTTAATTTCATGCATCCTTCACTCAATCTATCTGCTCTCTTTCACTAATTTCCACTGATCCACTACATCTATAACATTTTCTTACCCCACAGTCACTGCCACCCCACAACCACCTCATAAATTTACTTCCCTCCTTAACATGCTGTTATACTCACTCTAGAATATAACAATTCCCTGGCAATGCTGTCACCTGGTAAAGCTTCAAACTTGATGAATCCAACTCTCTGCCTATTTTGTGTCACTCCGAGCACATGATTAGAGAAAAACACATAGGCATACAGAGTGGTCTTGCTTTAATTCGTGACAACAAATCACAACTGGGCTCATATGTGGACATTGCCCATTTATTTCCCTCCTTTCCTAAACTTCTATTTCATACCTTCCACTCTCCTCTAACTTCCTTTTCCTTCCTGCTATTCACAGTCAGCTGATAAGCTTGCTTTTATTTCACTGAGGCAACTAAAGCAATCAAAATAGAATTCCTGGAAATTTCCCCTATAATATCTATTCACCTATCTGAATCTGTGTCCATATTCTGTGCCTTTCCCCTTCTCACCGTGAGTTAATTTTCCATAAGTTCCTGGCAAAGGCCAGCTCCTCCACTTGTGCACCAGAATCCAATCCTCCTTGCCCACCCAAGGACATTGCTCCAGCAATTCATCCCTCTTTCTTCTGCATCAACCATGTTTTCCTGTCTGCTCAGTAATTCCCAACAGTACACAAACATACTCTCCATCTTTAAAAAACAAAGCAAAACAAAAAACAAAAAACCTTCTTTGACATCCAAAGCCCTTCCAATCAACCACCCATTTTTCTGTTCCACCTTAGAGCAAAACTCTCTAAAGCATTGTCTATAGTCATCTCCAGTTCTGTTCCTCTTGTTCTGATGTTTTGGGGGTTTTTCTGTTTCATTGAAAGTATATTGTACATTAGGGAAGAGTACATAAGATGTAAAAGTACAGCTTAAAGAATAAATATGAAACAAATGGTACTTGACATCTCCATTTGGAAGTCTAACAGGCATCCCAGACCTATCACGCTCAAAACAGAAATCTTGATTTTGGCCCCTAACTCTTCTCCATCTTCTCTACCTCAGACAATAGCAACTCCAGGGACTTCCTTGGTGGTCCAGTGGTTAAGAATCCACCTTCCAATGCAGGGGACGTAGGTTCGATCCCTGGTCGGGGAACTAAGATCCCACATGCCGCGGGGCAACTAAGCCCGCATGCCGCAGCTACTGAGCCCACACACTCCGGAGCCTGCACACCACAACTAGAGAGAAGCCCGCACGCCGAAACAGAGATCCCACGAGCCGCAACTAAGACCCAACACAGCCAAAAATAAATAAATATTAAAAAAAAAAAAAAGAAAATAGCAATACCAAACTTCAAGTTGCTCATGTTAAAAATCTTAGAATCATTATCTATTCCTGCTTCATTTATATTTAATACCCAATCCATTAGTAAAACTTGTTGGCTTTAACATCAAAATACATCCAGAAGCTAGCCACTGCTTACCAAACACCTCTAGTGATCCTTGAAAAACACAAATCAGATCATGTTACCCCACTTCTCAAAACACTCCATGGCTTCATATCTCAGGGTAAAATCCAGAGTCCTTACACTGACCTTCAATGATCTAGCCATGATCTAGCTCCTTGTAACCTCTCAAGTCTCACCCCCCACCATCCTCCTTTCGCTCCCTTCGTTTTACCCCTGGCTTCCTTGCTGTCTTCATGCATACCAAGCAAAATCCTGCTCATGACTATTGCTTTTGCTTTTCTTTCTGCCCGAAGCCTCTTCCCTCAAATGCCCACATGGTCCAGTCTCTCGTTTCCTGCAGGTCTCTGTTCAAATGACTTGTTCAAATAAACCTTTCCTGGTCAGTCTTAAAATACCACCCCCATTACTCTCTAGCCCTTTACCTTGCTTTATTCTTTGTCATCACATTCAGTATCACCTGGTTATGGAAAAAATATATATACACATACATATACATATATAATACTTCTATTTTTATGTATTTAATTGTAGTCTCCCCCTAATAAAATAGAAACTCCTTATTTGTTGCCCCTTTATCCCCAGAAACTAAAACTGTGCATAGAATATATGCACTCAGTAAATATTTGTTTGATAAATAAACGTGCTAGAAACTCTCTGATTGTGCTCTTAATCACTAACCTATACCATCTGCCAGAAATGTCTTGATTTCTCTAAATCTGTACAGTGTACACAAGCATACCTATCTCTTAAGCTAAACTATGTTAAATGCTTAGTGCAAAATCTAACACACACATTTGTTGATTTTCTTTCCTCCTTTCTTCCTTTCTCTTTTCTAATGGTGAAAATGACCATATGTCCTAATTTTCCTAGACAGTCCTAGTTTACTCCTGTTGTCCCAGTGTAATTATTAATAGCGCCCACTTTTACTATCCAAATGCCCTGTTTAGAATGACTAATGATATGGTTATCTTCATATCGGTGCAATTGCAACCTGAGATTTCTAGTTAAGCTCATTTGGAGAGAATAGCTATGTACTGGGATGTAATAGGTATTTTCACCAGAGCTAGCTCTTAGATGGAGTGACATGTAATATGCATTTGCCCTGCCTACTTCACAGAGCATCTGTGAATAAAAGATGTGGAGATTTTAAAGCTAAATATATGGGGAAGGATGTTATTAATATTTTACAGAACCATATAATTGAATAGAGGTTTTTGAGCTAAAAGATGGAAGTGGAAATCTTGCTTGTGACATTTGCTAGACTGCTGTCTGGAAAGGTCATGAGACCTTTCTTGTCTGTAAACTGGGTCAATGTTATCTGGCCTACCATCCGCCACCAGGCTGTGGTACACAGCAGCTTAGAAAACATATGTGAATGCTGTGTGAACTCACTGCAGCTACTTGGGTCTCCAAGGAAACTTTGATATCCAGCAACAAAGAAGTCTTCTCAGACCTCACCCCAGCCCCAACTCTGAAGAAACCCAGGTGGTGGGAGAAAGAAAGAGAGGACTTGGCTTTCACATCTGGTTAAGCAAAGGTACAGCGGGGGGAGCCCTGGGAAAGCAATATGGCGACAGTGTTTTCTCCTTGTAAATCTCTGTTCTCCAAAGCTGTCAAGCCACCCCTCAGGAGGATACAGGAAAAGTGACAGGAGAAATATGTAAACAATGTGGGATCATAGGAATTCCCTGAAGAAGCATTAGTCATAGCAAAACACACTGTCAAACCGTCCTCGAAAGTTTTATGCTTTTGCAAGCCTCTGAATTTGCATAAAAGGGCATTGGGAGATTGTGGTGGTGAGGAGGGAACAGATGTGCTGGGGAGAATTGTGTGAGTGTTACATCCCCTGCCTCTCCCTCTGCTTGTGACGTTTAACTGCCTTGGAACAGCTCTGAACAACTGTCCCCAGGAAAAAGCTGCCTTCATCAATGCCAGTAATGAAAGTGTGCCAAAATGGGGTTATCTTCAGCATATGGAGTGGTCACTCAGGAATCATGGGAGGAACATTCTTGAGGGTCGTCAGCCTCTGCCCCAATTTCACTCCTTTATGCTGCTCCTAATGCCCCCCTCCCGTCCCTGCCACATACATATACCAACATGTAAAGAAAAACCAGGAGATCCACGGACCTCTCGTAAAGCCTGCTGACTCTGAGAAAACCCTTCGGCTGAATATTGAGAAGAAGCTTCTACCAGGCTGAATTTCAAAGAGGAAATACCTGTCTTTGGAAGGGACTGAGCTTCCCATCACTGGAAGTGTTTAAACTGAAGACCGTCAGCCTCTTGGTTTCTAATCATGAGGGCCATTCAAGGAGCAGAGTGGACAGTGGGGTCGGGTAACCTTGAAGGCCTTTCTCCTTCCCCTGGGAGTGCATGAATTTGCGGAGGTTACCAGTGATTCTGAGAGCTGCTGTGAGTATGGCATGGACCAGATACTGTGACCCCCAAAAGGAAGAGGACAAGACCTCTGACATCAAGAGGTCAGAACCTAATAGGGGAACCCAGGATGGGGGTACATTCAGTAGGTCTGGACCATCAAGCATGAAAGGACAGTGATAGGAATATTAGCCCAAATTTACAAAAAAGGAAATGAAGAGTCAGAGAGGGAAATTAATTTGCCTAAGGCCATGATTAAAGGCAGGGTGAGGGCATCTGCTAAGAATTCCTGGAAGAGGAAAGGGAATTAGGTTGAAAAGATGGTATCAGACTCAGAATCAACTCTTCCCTTTCCTAGAAGCCCCTTACCCATCAGTGGTAGGATGTGAGGGTGGGAGTGTCCTAGGGCAAAGGCCAAGTCTGTGATGGGGCTGGTGTTCACTTAGGTGCCGTAGGCCAGCAAGCCACGGTCTTCCTCTAAACCCCACCTCTGCTTGTTCAGTGCAACTAGGCTTCTGCTTTAGTCCCTCTTAGCCCAGATCCCTCAGGGATATCAGCCTGATTGACAGGGGCTCTTCTAGCTTGCCTAAGCCTTCAACAAACACCCGTACAGGACTAGGTTCTACCTTTCTTTCTGTACCGTAGCTCTACCTTGGATCATGCTTGGTTCTGGACTGACTATAGTAACCCCCAAAACTTCCACTGTTGCCTCCCCAGCGTCGATCCTTCCCTCACTTCTTAAGGATGTTCTTCCTCTTGTTACTTAATCTGCCTCCCTACAATCCCACCTGTGACTACTGTTTCTCTTTTTGATGTAAGTGTTCTAAATCCTCTTCCATGTGACAAAATTTAAGGCAAAGCTCATGTGTCCCATAATCTTTATCTTACCACCCCTTGAGATCATCTCTAGTTCCCTTCACCTTTGTCACCTATCACCTTTGAGATATTATATCAAAATCCTAGTTGTGTTAGTAACTCTGTCCTAAACACACTTGTGTTTATCAGCATTCTTCTTAAAGTGGGGGCTTTGGAGGAAATACAGTTCCCCAAGTCTGTTGTGTCTAATAAATGGTCAGGGGGAACCATTTCTTCCCTTGGCTTATGCCTTCCTTGTTTAGGAATATAACACAAACAAGATTTACTTTTAAGAGCTTTGCTTTGCTTTTTAACAACTTTACTAAGATATAATTCACAGACCATGCAATTCATCCATTTAAAGTGTACCAAATTTTAAAAGTGTACCCAATTAAATTGTACCAAGCCAATGGTTTTGGTATATTACATTATTAAGTTTTTTAATTGTAGTAAAAGACACATAACATAAATTTGTATTTTTAACCATTTTTAGGTATTGAATTCAGTGGCATTACTTATTTTCACAATGTCATGCAACCTTCATCACTATTTCCAAAACATTTTCATCCACCCAAAGAGAAATTCTGTACCCATCAAGCGATAACTCTCTCTTCTCTTCTCCTCCCAGCCCTTGGTAACTTCTAATCTACTTTCTGTCTCTAGGAATTTGACTATTCTAGGTGCCTCATATGAGTAGAATCATACAATCGTTTTCCTTTTTGTCTAGATTATTTTCATTTAGCATATTTTCAGGGCTTACCTATGTTGTAGCATGTATCAGAACTTCATCCCTTTTTATGGCTGAGCACTACTCCATTATAGGTATAAACCACATTTTGTTTATCCATTCATATGTTGATGGACACTTGGATTGTTCCCACGTTTTGGCTTTTGCGAATAATGCTGCAATGAACATTGACATACAAGTATCTTTTTGAGTCCCTGCTTTTAATTTCTTTGCGTATATACCTAGGAGAGGAATTGCTATATTATATGGTAACTTTGCTTTTTGAGGAACCACCAAATTGTTTCCATAGTGGCTGCATCATTTTCCATTCCCACCAGGAATGTATGAGGGTTCCAATTTTTCCGTATTCTCACCAACACGTTATTTTTCGTTTTTTCAATTATATTCATCCTTGTGGACGTGAAGTAGTATCTTTGTGAATGCAAAGGATTTGCTTTAGAAAATCCTGTGAAATCAAGAGCTAAGGCCATTAAACTTTTCAAAGAAACAAAGAGAAAAAATCTGACATTGAGTTAGGCAAAATTTCTTAACCAGGACAGAAAAAACACAAACTATGAAAGAAAATATTGATAAAATGGGCTCTATCGATATTAAAACCTTTTGCTCTTCAAAGCAATAGTCAAAAATAAAATAGCAATCCATAGAACTGGGAGAAAAGTTTTACAAAATACAGTTGAAAAGGGCTTGTATTCAGAATAAATAAAGAACTGTTACAACTCTGTAATAAGAAAACAAACAACTCAGTAAAAATGTGTAAATGATTTGAGCAGACACTTTACAAAAGAAATTATATGAATTAACCAATAAGTATATGTAAAGATGCTTAACATCACTAGTCATCAGAGAAATAAAAATTAAAACCATTTTGAGGTACCACTACACAACCTGTTACAATAACTAAAATTAAAAAGACTAACAATACCAAGTGTTGACAAAAATATGGATCAATTGGAGCTTTCATATATTGCTGGTGGAAATGAAAAATGTTACGGCCATTTTGCAAAAAAAAATGGCAGTATCTTAATATATTAAACACACACTAACCAGGAATTCACCCAAGAGAAATAAAAACATGTGTTCAAAAATGTATATGCTAATGTTTATATCAGCATTATTTATAATACCCCCAAATTAGAGGCAACCTAAATATTCATTCACTGGAGAACGGATTTTTTTAAATTGTGGTGTATTCATACCATGGAATACTATTTAGCAATAAAAGGGAACGAATTATGGACACAGACAACATAGAGGACACTCTAAAATATTACACTAAGTGAAAACAAAAAGACTATGTAATCTGTGATTCCATTTATATGAATTTCAAAGGAAGGCATATAGTAACAGAAGTACTAGTGGTTTCCTGGGACCAGACATGGGAAGAGGAATTAATTCCAAAGGGACCCAAAAGATCTTTTCAGAATGAGAGAAATAGTCTATGTCTTCATCGTGATGGTGTTCAAAAATTGGTATGATTCCAAAATTCATTCATCACTCCATTTAACATGGGTGATTTTTACTGTATATAAACAATACATAATAACATAATAAACATAATGACATAAAAACATAACATAAAAAAATGGGTCAAATCAACCCCAGAGGGGAAAACTGATGTTAAAGAAACTGGTAGGAGCAGGCTGGCCAGGACAACCTCTAAACAGGAGACAAGTTCCCCAGCCTGGGCTACATGTCCTGCTTTTTCCACCCCAGTTCTGAAAGTTAATTTAAACATAAACAACAAGAAGAAAATGTTCCAAGTTCTAAGTATGCCAAAGCAATTAATATTTTGAGTTCTGGTTTAGGGTTTAGTCCCTGCTGTGTGTGTGTGTGTGTGTGTGTGTGTGTGTTTGTGTGTGTGTGTGTGGTGTTTTAATTCTGGCTAGTCATCTTTTCTGAATAACCTAATTGTAGTTCTGTAGGTGAGGATGGCTTTAATTCAGAATATTTGATTAAGTGCTTTGTGTTTTGTAATCAAAAGAGTTATTGATGGAAATGTTAGTTAAATATCAACCAAAGACACTACAAAAAGCAATAAATCACCTGGGGACATTTGCTGGTACTGAATAAACATTTGTTGGAAAGGATATTTTGAGATCTGAATCCTAGGCTCACTTCCACTGCAGGTAGTGGGAAGCAAATAAACAGAGAATTCTCCCACTCAAGATGAGCCTACTGTCAACAATTCCAAAGGACATGAGGAAAACTGACAGAAAGATAATCAATACACTTAGCAATTGAAAAATGAAACTGGTAAATAAAAAATTGAAAAATGAAACTATTAAATAAAAAATAATAAATCTCAAAAAAATCTCAAAATAACTTTAAAATAAATATATTTGGCCAGAAAGGTATGAATCAAGAATGGATGGGTATGAAAAAGAACCAATTTTAAATCCTGAAATTGAAAAATATTTGTTGGAATTAAATACACACTGCTATATTTAAAATAGATAACCAGCAAGGACCTACTGTATAGCACAAGGAACCCTGCTCATTATTTGGTAATACCTAAATGGGAAAAGAATTTTAAAAAGAATAGATACGTGTATATGTATAACTGAATCACTTTGCGGTACATCTGAAAATAATGCAACATTGTTAATCAACTATACTCCAATATAAAATAAAATTTTTTTTAAAAAGTGTGATCGATGGCATAAGCTCTAGACTGGATATTATCGAAGACAGAATTAGTGAATTGAAATGTAAGACTGAGGAATTCACCCAGCACATCACACATAGAGATAAAAGGACAAAAAACAGGTGGGGTGAGGGATGGAACTTAATAAACAGTGGTACTAGAATGAGAGTCTTTAAAATACACTTAAGATGAGTATCAGATGGAAAAGTGAGAAGTAATATTCAAAAAGATACAGGCTAAAAATTCTTGAAGAAAGATGTGGCTGTCTGTTTGAAAGAACATCTCATTCAGCAAGAATTCCAAAGTGCTGGGAGGAAATAACTGGCAACCCTGAAATCTGTATCCAGCTGCAATGATTTAAGATTTAAAGAATGAAAAATGGGCAGAAGACCTGAACAGACATCTTTCCAAAGAAGACATACAAATGGTCAACAGGCATATGAAAAGATGCTCACATCACTAATTATTAGAGAAATGCCAATCAAAACAACAATGAGATATCACCTCAGACCTGTCAGAATGACTACAAATAACAACTGTCGGTAAGGATGTAGAAAAAAGGGAACCCTCGTGCACTGTTAATGAGAATGTGAATTGGTACAGCCCCTATGGAAAACAGTATGCAGGTTCTTCAGAAAACTAAAAATAGAATTACCATATGATCCAGCAATTCCACTCCTGGTTATACATCCAAAAACAACAAAAACATTAGTTCAAAAAGATACATGCACCCCAGTGTTCATAGCAGCACTATTTATAATAGCCAAGATACGGAAGAAACCCAAGTGTCCATCAACAGACAAATGGAAGATATTGCAATGGAATATTACTATATATATAATATATAATGGAATATTATATATATATATACAATGAAATATTACTCAGCCATTAAGAAAGAATGAAATTCTGCCATTTGCAGCAACATGAATGAACCTAGAGAATATTATGCTTCGTGAAATGTCAGAAAGAGAAAGATACATACTGCATGATATCACTTATATGTGGAATCTAAAAAATAATACAAATGAATGTACATAGCAAAACAAAAACAGACCCACAGATATAGAAAACAAACTAGTGGTTTCCAATAGGGAGAGGGGAGGGGGGGAAGGACAAGTTAGGGGTAGGTTATTATGAGATACAAACGATTATGTATAAAATAGACAAGCAACAAATATATTGTATAGTGCAGGGAATTATAGCCATTATCTTGTAATAACTTTTAATGGAGTATAATCTATAAAAGTACTGAATTACTATGCTGTACACCTGAAACTATTATAATATTGTAAGCCAACTCTGCTTCAATAAACAAAAGAATGAAAATTAAAGGCATTGGCTTAATATTTACAAAAATATTATCCCCAATATAATGTACTGGGTACTCACCAAGTAGTTAAAGCAAAAACATATGAAATGAATATGAAACAAATGTATTATAAGAATTGCTTTGTGAGGGAGAAGAATTAGACAGAGAAAAATGTATCATAGACACCTTCAGTGTTGTATATAATATTTTACTTTTCAGAAAACTGAAGAAAATATAACCAAATGTTACCAAAATAGATGGATTTTTTTTATTAATTTGAACTTTTAATTTTTTAAAATAGAAAAATATTTTAAAGAGAAACACTGTAGATATGGAATAATTTTGGAGAAAGCAGGAAAATTCCTATACAAGTTCCTCCAGGGCAGGGCCCTTGCCTTCCTCACTTTTGTTCCCTCTGCAGTTGACAAAGTGTTTATCATGCTGAAGATGCTCAATGAATGTTAAATAACTAAATAAAAGTCTACCTAAACACCTAATCTCACAGGAAAGGCATTGGGTCTAAAGACAAGCCTGTGCTTGAACCTATTTCCAACACAATCATTTACTCATCCTTCTAACAAGCTTTCTCAGTAAGTAGACAAGGTGCTGAGGTTACACAGATAAAAATGATAAGACCCCACTCTTACTGAACCCACACTTAATACCCTCATGTGATTCCATAGGCTGAGAATCTTAATACAATGACAAAGAGCGTGACTCTACTGATGGGGTACTGAAGAGTCCAGCTCAATAGCTATAGACTGTCATTTCCTTCCAGGAAGAGCTTTTCAAGCCATTTTCCTTTTCTCTCTCAAAATTAGATTCCATTCTGATGCCCTTTCCTTTTGTAAAACTGCAAATAATAATAATAATAATAATACAAGCAGGAAAGGGCAGGGGAAAAGGAACTATCCAAATCAATAAAATGTTTCCCCTCTGAGAATCTAAATGCTTCCCCAAAATACTGCAAGGCAACTGCAGGCAAAGGAAAAATAGATTTCATTTCTTGGACTAAAAAGTGTCACTCTGGCATCCACTGTCTTTGCAAGATAAGCTCTGCATTGGCAAGGGACGGAGCGTGCCAGGAAATTGAGGACAGGAGGGTATTTTCCCAAGCTGTATTAGCACTTCTTCTCATGTTTTGCAGAGATTAGAACTTTTATCACTGGCTAACACACCTAAAAAAATTGTATTAAGCTGTAGTTTTTAGGGCAGAATGGACCCAAATTGTTCTCTTTCTTAGTATGCCATGAGATGCTGCGGCTAAACCCTGTCAGAGAACCCACACCCCACTAAACCAAAGCTCTCCCACGTTACAACGGGGGCACCTTCTCACGATGGGCGAGGCTCTGGATGAGGACGGATTTATGGAAACTTCTGTGTTAAGGAATGGAATAAAGGGGCCACATTTGCTCTAGGATAGCAAGTCTCTGGGCAGAAGAGAAACAGGAATCACCAAGATAATGCCAACCTAAAACGTAGTCCAGAAAGTTAGGAGAGGAGCATGCAGCTACGGGAGGTAAGAACAGGGTCAAGAATCCCAGCAGGCAGGACACGGAGGCAGGTGGGAGTCAGAGATGGTGTCAGTCAAAAAATAAAAGGCCAGGCCAAAGTGCTGTGAAATAAGGAGGCAGTGATTTTGATGCAGTCACTTACTGAAAGTTGACCATAGGCCAGATTTCGGTTCAATGCTTTACATCCGTGATCACATTTATTCCTCATAACAATCACAGGAAGCAGCCATTGTGATCCTCATATTACAGATGAGGAGAGTGTGAATCAGAGAGATCAAGTAGCTGGTGAAGGGTAGAGTCTTGATGTAAACTCAGCCCCCCTAACCCTACAACCCAGGCTCACAGCCATTCTCTTCCTCAAGCCCCCTCCTGGTGCCATCTCCCACCACCAACCTGACAGGGAGCCTCCATGCTCTCACCCATGCAGGGGATGCTCCTGGGGGCAATCAGCCTGAAGTTTTAGGTTCTGCATGACCACACAACAAGGCCTTTCAGGGCAGGGACAGTGTCTTACTGTTTTCTATGTCCCTAGCTCCTGGCCTCCTGGAGGAGGAATCCAACTGCCATTTCAAGTGCACTCACAGCACCCCTGCTGGTGGATAGACAGGTAAGGAGAGCCAAGCCACGGTGCTGTCTGCTGACCTAGGTCATGGTGAAGAGCTAGGACTGCAAGTTACTCATCTACTGCCTGACCGGACTCTTATACATCAAAGATCCTGTTTAGCACTGAAACAAATTAAGTGGGCTTTAACTGTCCATGAAGAACGATTAGGCATCCCAGAACAGAGTCAAGGTTCAGGTTCCAACTAGAAAGAAAGGCTGCCATCTGTCTCTGGGATTAGCCATTTCCCAAGCAACAGATTTTAAAAAATCATTGTCAGTATTCACTCAATCCACAGGAAGAGCTCTTATAAGTGTGGGTCACTGTGCCAGGTAAGGAGGAAATGCAAAGGAAAGGACATGCCTCTGCCCTCCAGAGTTCATTCTATCTGGAATGAGAAGGGCATTAACAACCCAAGGGAATTTATCGATGCCACCCAAGTTTGTGCAGCCTCTGAGTTAGTCCAGAGCAGGGAGACATGACTACAGGCTGGGGCAGTCAAGAGAGTCACCCTAGGGAACAGGAGATTGGGTAAGGGCTTTTAAGGGTGAGCAGAATTCTGGTGAGTAGAGAAGAGGAAGGGAGAGTCTAGATATGGGAAGCCAGGTTAGCCAAGGCACACACAGAGGCACTACAAAGAGAAGTTTGGAAAGTTGGGAGAAGGGTTGAGCCCAAACATGGCACCCTTGAATGTCAGTTGGAAGAATTAGGACAGAGAGATGCATGCCAACTAAGACCAAACAAGAGCCAGACAAATCCAAACGCTGCCACCATCCATATTTCTGTAAACATTTCTGTCCCTGCATTGATAAAGTGACATTTCCAGGGAAAGCTAGGTGGTTTCAAAGAACTCTTAGATTTCTTGGTCCTCCGGACACTAAAAACTGCACCCCTCATAGTAAAAGGCAACCCAGTCCTTGCTTAAGGGTTTTGAGAGAGACATCAGTCACTGTGTAATGCTCCCAGGGAAAAGGTACATTTCTAGAAATTAGCTGGTATAAGCATCTCTTTGGACAAAATGGAACAAAAAAGAAAAGGCTAAGAAAGGAGCAGGAAAAAAGAATTCTGTATCTGTAAGAAGAAAACATTACAAATTCAAATTGAGTATGAAAAGATCGCTACTGCTCATAGACAAATGAAAAAAAAAAGTTTGACCACGATTGTATAAAGATTGAAATAGGCCAGGGTGTGGGAGGGGGTGGGGAGGGTACCATAATTGTCAAGAGATTAACATTAGATAGTGTAGGGAAATGTATTAGCCAAACTCTACCTATCTCCCTCTTCGCATGGCCTTCTCCATTGTGTTTGTGTCTTCTCCTCTTCTGTATCTTATAACGTGGTTTGTCATTGAATTTAGGAGCCATCTAGATAACCCAGAAAGATCTCATCTCAAGATTGTTAACTGAATTACCTCTGCAGTGACGTTTTTCTCAAATAAGGTCATATTCACAGGTCCCAGGGATAAGGACATGGACATATCTTTTTAGAGACCACCATTCAACCCACCACAGAAGATATTATTCAGTTCCTCTATTTCATTTTCATGGTTTAAACTAGATTGTATATACTTGGCTTTGTTTCCATCAATAGATGAGATAGACTAATGGAAAGTACTATTTTATTGCTGGCAGTCTCCTTTAGCCAGGGCACCTCTTGAATCCCCTAAATAATATGTTGATGATGGTTACCCTTCTGGCTCTTAGAAATTTGTGATACTTTGCTACACTCATGATGTCCAGCAGTATCTTGGGAACAGGCTGTGAAAGCATCAGCCTAGCTCAAAGGTTTAAAACCAGGATTTCTGGTCTAGCTTCTTGCTCCATTTTACAACATCTTCTCCTATGCTCTTCTGATCCATTCACCTCTTCCTCCAAATCAACCTACACCCCATAATAAACCATTAGCGCCATTATCCAAAGGGCAGAAAGTGGGCATGTTTATATTTCCTGCCAGGGTTTCTATTTCATGCTGATCTCCTCAAAAGGCAATTTTTAAGCTTTCATCATCTGCAGTGGCCTCAAAATACCAGTTTCCAGAGAAGTGCTGGTGTGGCTTCATAATCACCCAAGAAGCCTATTAGAAATTCAGATTCTCAAGTCTATTGCAGATTGTTATTCAAATGTGGAGTGGAGCCCATGACTTTGTATTTTTAACAATCTCCCCAGGTGACTCTGATGGGTACAATGAGGTTGAAATGCTCTGGCAGCATACAGATGTTTCTGTCATTGATATGCCAGGGTTACGTAAATCCTATGAAATAAATGGGGCTAGGTCTCACAGGCTTCCAGACCCCAGGTGATTTGATCCCCTGCTACCTCTTTCACCTCAATTCCCACCACTCTCCTCTCTTGCTGGCCACATTCCAGCCACACTGGCCTCTTGTCTCCAAGCACTTCCCAGGCCCTTCATCCTTGCTATTACCTCTGCCTGGAACAATCCTCCCAGGCTATCTGCATGTTTTATTCCCTCACCTGATTTAGATCTCTGCTCCTATGTCACCTTATATGGGACCCCTTCTCTAACTACCCTAAACAGCAAAATGCACACTCATCACTCCCTAATCCATTACCCTGCTTTGTTCTTCAGAGCAATAATTAGTACCTATCAGTTTATATGTGTATTTACTTTTTTTTGTCTGTCTTGCAAGAATGTAAACTCCCTGAGAGCAGGGATATTGATTGTTTGTTAGCTTGTTTTTCACTGCCATTTTTGTGCTGTTCTGATGTTTAGAACAGTGCCTAGAAGGTACTGCATATTCAATTAATATTTGATGAATTAATGAATAAAAGAAAACATCTCTATCACGGAGTCGATAAAAAGCCCAACTTCTTTAAATATCTTCAGAAATTTAGATAAGAAGTTAAAATATCCTAGAAGGCTTCTAGCTTAAGAAAAGGGTAGGAGCAAAGAAGACAGAAGATAATCCTCTGTATATTTAACCTTGCAGAACAGGGTCCCCCAATTCTGGTTGAGTCACTAACCCTTCATCAACAGTGAAATAGAAGGAACTCAGCTCTGAGATTTTGGAATTTCTCAGCACATCCCTGGGGAAGTTGCTGCTCGGAGAAGAAAAGCCAGGAGTCAGAACAAGAGAAGTGGACAAGGCAGATGTGTTCATCTTCCCAAACTGTCCTGTCTGCCTTCCTGAATCATCCAGAACCGATGGGGAAAGAAGCAGGCATATTGAGTCTTGGGATCTAGGGACCAGTGCCAAGCCTGGGGTAAGGGGTGATCCAGCTTTCCAAACATGGAGCCAAGAGGGAAACAAAAGCAACATCCAGGGCTGATGAGACAGGAGGGAACAAAGAGACCCACAGACCAAACAGAGCATTCTCAGAAGGACTAGACAGAGAGGCAAGACCAGACACCAGGCTATACAAATAAAGGGATGTCAAGAGCGAGCAAATGGGTTCAAAAGTGTAGAGAAGAGTAAGATTCAGAAAGGTCCCCCAGGGGCCCTGGAAGGTAAAGGCAGGGACCTCTTATAGGTAGGAGGGGGGTTGTTAAAGCACTGAGCCATTTTTGACAATATTGTCCCTTGCCAAAATGGAGCTCTGACACATTGGTAGCCAATCAAAAGGTTTCTATGATAATCTCACTTAGAGAAATTACTTTTGGAAAGAAAAATGGAAATGAAAATGGAGGAAAAGTTTGAAAAGAAATCTGATCATTGATTCTTACTATAGTTAGATGCATGATTGAAATATTTCTTTCTTTGTTTCAGTTATGTCAACCACATCCTCATAGCAAAATATATACATACATATGCATATACGTACTTATATTTATAAAATTTGAGCTTCCCCTGCAACCCGTTAAGTGTATACTTCCTGATATTTTCAACCTAATTTTTTTAAAGGCAGTTGATCATACTTTCATTTATTTACTCAGTGCTTCTAAATGTCAGGCAAGTGAGTTTTGTCTGAGATCATAAAGGAAGAAGGGTTTTTGAAAGCTGGAAGTAATCATAAAGTGTTTTTAACCAAGTACTTAGCCACTGAAGTTTTAAATTCCACTCATAAGCTGAAAAGAATCACTCTGGACCTCCCTTCACAGAGGTGACCTGGCAGTGTGTGGGGGATAGACTAGGGGAAGGGATAAACCATAAGTGGATATCACTAAGAGATTTATGCTTCCTCTACTGCCTTTATAATGCTGGCATAGAGAGGCTAGAAAAGTCCATTTCTAGCAGTACAGCAGATGATACCACAAATGACCCAACGAAAACAACAACAACAACAAAATACTTTAGAAACACATTACTAAGTTTACATTACTGGTAAAGAGAGAAAGCAGGAATCCAAAGAGGTCAGTGAGCACCAAAGTTATCTTTGTCCTTACTGTCTTTGCCAAACTATGGAGACTTTGAGTTTCTGCTTTGAGGTCTATGGAAGGTATTAGAAATATAATACAAGCCCAGAACTTGTTGAAGGGTGAAGTTTAATGGGAGAGCCAAAAAGACCATGATAGCAAAAGGTTACTCCCTGAGTGCAAAGTTAATAAACAATAAACTTGGCATACAAATGAAAACAGCAAAGAAACATGCCAGTCTTGAAACCAGAATTCTCACCTGAGAATTTGTAAATAAAAAGCATTTTAATACATTTCCATCCAAATTCATGCTTTATATGCAATTCAAATACCCCTGGTAGAAATGTAGTCTAATTGTCCTGGGAAAGTGGGGATTCCAGGAATGTGTCTAGAGCAGATGAAATTTTCCTCTCCATGAACAGCCTTTAATCCAGACCTCAAAAAATATCCACAGGTAAAATTCCAAGAGAAATAAGCATTTTATAGTCAAAATACACAAGGAAATAAAGAATGAGAAAAAAATAATAAAAAAGTAGGAGAATCAGACAAGCATATTTTAGGTATTGAGAATAACTAGGCACAGAATACAAAATATTTGTTTTTGATACTTTTTTTTTAATGAAATGATGCTTTCAAAGAGAAGTCGCCAAGATGGCAGAGTAGGAAGACCCTGAGCTCCCCTCCTCCCACAGGCACATCAAAATTACAACTATTTATAGAACGACTATCAAAGAGAATGACCTGAAGACTGGCAGAAAATATTTTACACAGCTAAAGATGTAAAGAAGGAACCACAACAAGATGGGTGAGAGAGGCAGAGATGCAGTGTAATCAAATCCCACACCCTGGGAGAAGTGACCCACAAACAGGAGGATAATCACAATTGCAGAGGTTCTCCCCAAAGAGCAAGGGGTCCAAGCTCCACATCAGGCTCCCCAGCCCAGGGGTTCTGCACCAAGAAGACAAGCCCCCAGAAGGTCTAGTTTGAAGGCCAGTGAGGCTTGCATACGGGGAAGCCAAAGGGCTGTAGGAAACCCTGATCCTAAAGGGCACACAGAAAATCTCACACACTCTGAGACCCATCACAGAGGCAGTAATTTGAAAGAAGCCTGAGTCAGACCTACTTGCTGATCTTAGAGAGCCTCCCATAAAGGCAGGAGGCAACTGGGACTCCTCCTGAAGACACAGATGCTGGTGTCAACCATTTTTGGGAACTCATTCTACCACAGGGACACTGGTACTAACAGTTGACGTTTTGGAGTCCTCCCTCTAGTTTATTAGTGCTGGGGGTTTACCCACCTACCAGCTAGTCAGCACCAGTCCTGGGACCTCTGAGGATGAAAAGCAAGCCATACCATGACCCAGCCCAACCCACCAGTGGGCTGGCAGCCTCTGCATAAGGCAGAGCCTGGCAGCCAACTTGGTTGGGAGCAGCCTCACCTACCAGTACACCCACAGAGTGGGCATTGCCACAATAAACAGGCCTGTGTGGCCAAAATAAGGGTCACTCATAGAGCATAGAGCTCTGGTAACCAGAGGGGAGTGTTCTGCTTGGTCCCATAAGATGTCTCCTACTTCAGGCCACTACTCCAAGATTGGGAAATGTAACTTACCTACCTGCTTAATACATAAGAAATAAAAAGAAATAGTCAGGCAACATGAAGCAACAGAGGAATATGTTCCAAATGAAGGAAAAAGATAAAACCCCAGAAGAAGAACTAAGAAAAGTGGAGATAAGCAATTCACCTGACAAAGAGTTCAAGGTAATGATCATAAAGATGCTCAACAAACTTGGTAGAAAAATGAATGAACACAGTGATAAGTTTAACAAAGAGTTGGAAAATACAAAGATGAACCAAAGAGATCTGAAGAACATAAAAACTGGAATAAAAGATACACTAGAAGGAATCTACAGCAGATTAAATGATACAGAGTAATGGATCAGCAATCTAGAAGACACAGTAATGGAAATGACCCAAGCTTAATAAAAAAGAAGAAAAAATAATTTTAATGTGGATAGTTTAAGAGATCTCTGGGACAACATCAATCATACTAATATTCACATTCTTGGGGTCCCAGAAGGAGAAGAGAGAAAGTGAAGATAACTTATTAGAAGAAATAATAGCTGAAAACTTCCCTAACCTGGGGAAGGAAACAGATATCCAGGTCCAGAAAGCACAGTGTCCCAAACAAGATGGACTTAAAGAAGTCCACACAAAGACACATTGTAATTAAAATGGAAAAATTTAAATATGAAGAGAGAATCTTAAAAGCAGCAAGGGAAAAGCAACTAGTTACATACAAGGGAACTCCCATAAGACAATCAGCTGACTTTTCTGCAGAAACTTTGCAGACCAGAAGGAGTGGCACCATATATTCAAAGTGATGAAAGGAAAAACCCTACAGCTAAGAATACTCTACCCTACAAGGCTGTCATTCAGATTTGAAAGAGAGATAAAGAGTTCCAAGGACTGGCAAGAGCTAAAAGAGTTCAGCACCACTAAACTGGCTTTCCAAGAAATGTTATGGGGATTTCCCTAAGTGTAAAAGAACACAACTAGAAAGCAGTTAAAAAACACACAAAACATATATATATATATATATACATATATATGTATATATATATATATATATATTCTTTTTCATATTCTTAAAAGAAAAAATATATATGTACATATATAAAACTGAGTCACTTTGCTGTACAGCAGAAATTAAACACAACATTGTAAATTAACTATACTTCAATAAAATTTTTTTAAAAAGAAATACACAAAACAAAAAGATGTAAAATATGATGTCAGAAATATTAAACGTGGGTGCATTGGGGGGTAAAAATTCAGAATTGCAGAATGTATTTGAATTTAAAAGATTATCGGCTTAAAATAATTATATATACAGAACACACACACCAAAAAAGATATCCAAACAACACTCAAGAGAGTCATCAAATCACAAGGGAAGAGAGCAAAAGAAGAAAATAGAAACAAAAAAGAACTGCAAATCAACCAGAAAACAATAAACAAGTGGTAATATGTACATACCTATCAATAATTAATTTAAATATAAATGGACTAACTGCTCCAATCAAAATATAGAGTGGCCAAGTGGATAAAAACAAGGCCCAGCTACATGCTGCTTACAAGAGACTCACTTCAGATCTAAAGACACACACAGACTGAAAGTGAAAGAATGGAAAAAGATATTTCATGCAAGTGGAAATGGAAAGAAAGCTGGGATAGCAATACTTATATCAGAGAGACTATAAAAAGAGACAAAGAAAGACATTACATAATGATAGAAGGATCCATTTAGCAAGAAGATATAACAACGGTAAATATATATGTACCCAATATAGAAGCACCTAAATACATAAAGTAAATATAATAAATGTAACGGGAGAAATTGACAGTAACACAATAATATTAGAGGACTATAACATTCCACATACATAAATGGACAAATCATCCAGACAGAAAATCAATAAGGAAACACTGGTCTTAAATGACACGTTAGATGGAATTAATAGATATGCATAGAACATTTCTTCTAAAAACAGCAGAATACAAGTTTTTTCAAGTACACATGGAGCATTGTCCAGATATATCTCACATGCTAAGCAACAAAACAAGTTTCAGTAAATTTTAAAAGATTGAAGTCATATAAAGCATCTTTTCTGACCACAATGATATGAAACTAGAAATCAACTATAAGAAAAAACTGCAAAAAACACAAGCACATGGAGACTAAACAATATGCTACTAAACAACCAAAGGGTCACTGAAGAAATCAAAGAGGAAATCAAAAAATACCTAGAGACAAATGAAAATGGAAACACAACAATCTAAAAATTATGGGATGCAGCAAAGTAGTTCTAAGGGGAAAGTTATAGCGATACAAGCCTATGTCAGGAAACAAGAAAAATCTCAAATAAACAACCTAAACTTATACCTAAAGCGACGAGAGAAAGTAGAAGAAACAAATCCAAAGTTAGTAGAATGAAAGAAATCATAAAGATCAGAGCATAAATAAATGAAATGGGCACTAAAATAAACAATAGAAAAGATCAATGAAACTAGTGATGTTAATTTGAAAAGATAAATGAAATTTATAAATCTTTAGCCAGACTCATTAAGAAACAAGGAGAGAGGGCCCAAATAAATAAAATCAGAAATGAAAAAGAAGTTACAAATGACACCACAGAAATACAAAGGATCATAAGAGATGACTACCATTAATAATACAACAATAAAATGGACAACCTAGAAGAAATGGATAAATTCCTAAAAATGTACAATATCCAAAGACTTAATCAGGAAGAAACAGAAAATATGAACCAATGATGAAATTGAATCAATAAACAAAAAACTCCCAACAAAAATAAGTCCATAACCAGACAGTTTCAAAAATGAATTTTACCAAACATTTAAAAAGGAGTTAACACCTATTTTTCTCAAGCTATTCCAAAAAACTGCAGAGGAAGGAATGCTTCTGAGTGTATTCTGTGAAGGCAGCATCACCTTGGTTTGAAAATTAAACAAAGAGCACAAAAAAGAAAGTTACAGGCCAATATAACTGATGAACATAGATGCAAAAATCCTCAACAAAATATCAGCAAACTGATTTCAAAAATACATTAAAAGACTGTACAACCTGAACAAGTGGGATTTATCCCAGGGGTACAAGGATGGCTCAATATCTGCAAATCAATCAATGTGATATACCATTTTAACAAATTGAAGAATAAAAATCCTATCTCATAGGATAGGATAGATAAAAATCATCTCAATAGATGCAGAAAAAGCTATTGACAAAATTCAACATCCGATTATGATAAAATCTCTTAAAGTGGGTTTAGAGGGAACATACCTCAACATAATAAAGGCTATATATGACAAGCCCACAGCAAACATTATACTCAACAGCGAAAAGATGAAAACATCTTCTTGAAGATCAGGAACAAGACAAAGATGCCCACACTCACCATTTTTATTCAACATAGTATTGGAAGTCCTAGGCACAGCAGTCACATAAGAAAAAAAAAAAAAAAGGACTTCAAATTGGAAAGGTAGAAATAAAACTCACTATTTGCAGATGACATGACAGTATATTTTTTAAAAATCCTATAGTGCCACCAAAAAATTATTAGAAGTAATAAATTAATTCGGTAAAGATGCAGGATACAAAATTAATGTACAGAAATCTGTTGCATTTCTATATACTAATAGCAAATTATCCGAAAGAGAAATGAAGAAAACAATGTCATTTACAATTGCATCAAAAACAATAAAACACCTAGGAATAAATCTAATCAAGGAGATAAAAGACCTGTACTAAAATATTTTAAGACATTGATAAAAGTAATCAAAGATGACACAAACAAATAGAAAGATACACCATGCTCTTGGATTACAAGAATTAATATTTTTAAATTTTAAATCTCTGAGAAAAACTCAGAGAATTTCTAATCAATAGACCATTGTTAAAATAAATGCTAAAGGGTGTACAGTTGACCCTTAAACAACATGCATTTTAGCAATCACTATCAACCTACCAATGGCATTTTTCACAGAACTAGAACAAAATAATTTCACAATTTGTATGGAAACACAAAAGACCTCAAGTAGCCAAAGCAATCTTGAGAAAGAAAAACGGAGCTGGAGGAATCAGGCTCCCTGACTTCAGACTATACTACGAAGCTACATTAATCAAGACAATATGGTACTGGCACAAAAACAGAAATATAGATCAATGGAACAGGATAGAAAGCCCAGAGATAAACCCACGCACATATGGTCACCTTATCTTTGATAAAGAAGGTAAGAGTATACAATGGAGAAAAGACAGCCTCTTCAATACGTGGTGCTGGGAAAACTGGACAGCTACATGTAAAAGAATGAAATCAGAACACTCCCTAACACCATAAACAAAAATAAACTCAAAATGGATTAAAGACCTAAATGTAAGGCCAGATACTATAAAACTCTTAGAGGAAAACATAGGCAGAACACTCTATGACATAAATCACAACAAGATCCTTTTTGACCCACCTCCTAGAGAAATGGAAATAAAAACAAAAATAAACAAATGGGACCTAATGAAACTTAAAAGCTTTTGCACAGCAAAGGAAACCATAAACAAGATGAAAAGACAACCCTCAGAATGGGAGAAAATATTTGCAAACTAAGCAACTGACGAAGGATTAATCTCCAAATTATACAACAGCTCTTGGAGCTCAGTATCAAATAAACAAACAACCCAATCCAAAAATGGGCAGAAGACCTAAACAGACATTTCTCCAAAGAAGATATACAGATTACCAACAAACAGATGAAAGAATGCTCAACATCACTAATCATTAGAGAAATGCAAATCAAAACTACATTGAAGTATTACCTCACACCGGTCAGAATGACCATCATCAGAAAATCTGCAAACAATAAATGCTGGAGAGGGTATGGAGAAAAGGGAACACTCTTGCTCTGTTGGTAGGAATGTAAATTGATACAGCCACTATGGAGAACAGTATGGAGGTTCCTTAAAAAACTAAAAATAGAACTACCATACGACCCAGCAATCCCACTACTGGGCATATACCCTGAGAAAACCATAATTCAAAAAGAGTCATATACCACAATGTTCATTGCAGCTCTATTTACAATAGCCAGGACATGGAAGCAACCTAAGTGTCCATCAACAGATGAATGGATAAAGAAGATGTGGCCCATATATACAATGGAATATTACTCAGCCATAAAAAGAAACGAAACTGAGTTATTTGTAGTGAGGTGGATGGACCTAGAGTCTGTCATACAGAGTGAAGTATGTCAGAAAGAGAAAAACAAATACCATATGCTAACACATATATATGGAATCTAAAAAAAAAAAAAAAAAAAAGGAATGTTTCTGAAGAACCTAGGGGGCAGGACAGGAATAAAGACACAGATGTAGAGAATGGACTTGAGGACATGGGGAGGGGGAAGGGTAAGCTGGGACGAAGTGAGAAAGTGGCATGGACATATATACATTATCATATGTAAAATAGATAGCTAGTGGGAAGCAGCCGCATAGCACAGGGAGACCAGCTCGGTGCTTTGTGACCACCTAGAGGGGTGGGATAGGGAGGGTGGGAGGGAGACGCAAGAGGGAGGAGATATGGGGATATATGTATATGTATGGCTGATTCACTTTGTTATAAAGCAGAACTAACACACCATTGTAAAGCAATTATACTCCAATAAAGATGTTAAGAGAATAAAAACATGCATTTTAACTGCATGGGTAGCTTTTTGTCACTAAATACATACTACAGTGCTACATGACTTGAAGTTGGTTGAATTTGAGCACACAGAACTGCAGATTCAGAGGGCTGACTGTAAAGTTATATGCAGAGTTTTGACTGTGCATAGTCAGTGCCTCTAACCCCTACATTGTTCAAGGGTCAACTGTATTTCAGATGGATGAAAACTAGATGGAAATATGATGCAAGAAGAAACAGTAAGTAAAAATTCTGATATATAAGTGAGAAATATAAATAAGCATCCACTTTTTAAATAAAATAATAGTGTCTTATTTGAAGGGTTAACAAAATAGGGGTAGGACTAAAATACTGAGCTACAAAGCAAGCATATAGATAGGAAGTGATTGCCATGAAAATACCCTATTTATCATGAGAAAAGTATAGCTATTTAGTTTGATTTTGTTAAGCATTCATAATAAAACAGCAAGCGTAACCATTAGAAGAACAAATATAGATTACATAGTTTCAAAACTATTAAAGAAGAAAAACAGAATGAAAAAAGATTCAAATTGTTCTAAAGACAAATTTCAGTTGCTCTAAAGAAAGGCAAGGAAGAAGGCTGGAAGTTGCGGATAGAAAAAGTAAGCACATAATAAAATAGAAATACAAAGTACCTAGTAAAATGGTACATATAAAGCCATATACACCAGTACTCACATTAATTGTAAAGGGTTTAAATTCTCAAGGAAATACTGTTAGATTGTATGAAAAATAAAATCAACTCAGCTACATGCTATTTACAAAAGAACCACCAAAAATGTGGAACAAAATTTGAAATTAAAAGATGGAAAAAGATATTTTAGGATTACTGTAACCTAAAGAAAGTGAGGGACTATTGTCTTTAAGACACAAAGCATCATTGGTGACAAAATAAGTAACTTCAAAATGAAAAGTAAAATGTACTATCCATGAAAAAACAATACTCCTTCCCTTCCCCAGAGCAGGCCACCCCCAAATAAGGTTCCTAGGCTGAGGATTATTAAATTTCCCCTAAACTAACTGAATCAATTATTTGAGTTTATGTTGGCAGACTATACTAATTTTTTAAATGAACTGACTACTTTTACCACATTATTTTAATTAAAGTATAGTTGATTTGCAATATTGTGTTAGTTTCAGGTATAGAGCAAAGTGGTTCAGTTATATATGTATATATTTTTTCAGATAATTTTCTATTATAGGTTATTACAAGGTATCAAATATTGTTCTCTGTGTTATACAGTAAATCCTTGTTGCCTATTATATAGACAGTAGTGTGTATCTGTTAATCCCGTACTCCTAATTTATCCCCCACCCTTTCCCCTTTGGTAACCATAAGTCTGTTTTCTATGACTGTAAGTCTGTTACCAGAAATTTTTACATAATCTTAATATAAACAAAAAATGCTCTTGTAGTGGATAAAATAAGCTTGACCTGTCTCCTCCTAACTTCCTATCTTTGAGAAGCTAAAAAGTGCTTTTAGACCAAAAATATTTTCCCATTCCAGCTACTGAGTAGCTGTGACAACAGAATTAATATTTCAAGCTATTGCTGTCTTCAGTCAGACTTAAAAGCAAAACAAAAAAAGCTGACATTGTGTAGATATAAAATGTTATTAACAATTCTATGGATTTTTACAAGTATATATGAGAAAAACAGATACAGTCAAATTCACCATAACCCAAGAGAACAATTAGATCCAGAGAAATCAATACAGTACGATTTTCTTTTGTAGAGTTTATTTCATATGCACTGCACTAGAGAAGGTTTTACCAAATTAAAATTTCCAGAATAGATGACAGTATGAGATACAAATTACCAAAAACCACTGGTGTAATGGAAAGACATTTCGTGATAACTAAATTAAACCACTCAATCATGAAGCTGATAATAAAGACAGAGAGGCAGGGCAATGAGGCAGATGGTCAAAAGACAGTTCAATGAGATCTGAAATGAGAGATGCTGCCTGGCATCTCTGGCTAGAGAAAACTTCAGAGGAGGGAGCTCACTTACCAGGGTGCAAGGTGCTCCAGCATTTATGCACATGGCAGAATTTCCCAAATAGCCTGGGTGTCTGAGATTCCTAAAACATGTAACTAAACATGATTTCATTTTTATAGCTAGTGAGACTTTTCATTAAAAAAAATTCACAATCAGAAAAAATTAAATAAATAAAATTTTGGATGACATAGAATCTGTATTTTATTTCAGAAAATATGGGGTTTTTTTAATTATAGTAAACAGTACCAATGGCACATCTGAAAACTTAAATCCTTGGGTCACTTTCAATATTCCTATAGAAAGGCAGCCACCACATCATTTGATTCACCCAATGTGAAAGCTGCACCCTCCTCCCATGTTTAGTCTGATCCTCATCTGGATCATCCAAGGCAACTAAGAGCCAATCCCTTTTTAAATATGCTTTCCCTGAAACAAATATTACCTTGACTATTTTAGGAGTGTATTAGAATTTTTAAGCTCTCACTACAGGGAGAGTCTTCCTTGAGAAATACATTTTTTTAACGCTATGTAATTGTTGAAAGCCATGAGCTTTAGAGTCAAACAAATCTATATATCTCAATCTCTAGCCATAAGTCAGTTTTTGGACAACTTCCCTAAGCCTCAGCAGCCTCAGCTGTAAAAAAAAGGGTAGTAATATGACAACAACTCAAGGATGATCCCTCAGAGGGATCATCCACTTAAAATACCCAGCACAGCTCCTAGGACAGGAAATTCTTAATACATGTCATCATGCTTGCCAGCCTTGCAGCAGGGGACCCAGCTGGTATCATTCCTCTGCATCCAGCCCTCACTGCCTCAAGTCTCACCCAGGTTTCCTTCATCTTTTCTTCTGCAAACTATATCCTAACACCTTCTCTCAAATGTTCTCAAATATTCAGCTTGTTCAATTCTTAAGTGGTGTTTGTTGCACATGTGTTTTAGGGATAAAAATAACATTACCGTCTTCTTTTTTTTTTTTTAAAGAATCACTTTTGTTTTTATTTATTTATGGCTGTGTTGGGTCTTCGTTTCTGTGCAAGAGCTTTCTCTAGTTGCAGCAAGTGGGGGCCACTCTTCATCGCGGTGCGCGGGCCTCTCATTATCGCGACCTCTCTTGTTGCGGAGCACAGGCTCCAGACGCGCAGGCTCAGTAGTTGTGGCTCATGGGCCCAGTTGCTCCGCGGCATGTGGGATCTTCCCGGACCAGGGCTCGAACCCATGTCCCCTGCATTAGCAGGCAGATTCTCAACCACTGCGCCACCAGGGAAGCCTAACATTACTGTCTTCTTATTTTTATAATCTAGGCAATGGCAAGTTTGCACTTTCCCTGACATTTTATTTCAGAGACATCCTTGATCCATAATTCCAACTGACTCATAAATAAAATATCTTGTATGGGTCACACCTCATGTTAGATGATTTTAGGTAGTGTCTTGAGAAGTCTGTGTATAAATTATTTAGTTTCCAAATGGTAGTCACATTTAAAATATACCAAGAGAGGGGGTACCCTAAGATGAATTATTTTGTAAAGCAAAGCATTCATCTTCAATATCATCATTCATTCCCTAATCTGTCTGTTTTATAAGACTGTACTTATTATTTGTCATGTTTGCTTAACGCATGACCTCTTTGTAGATTTTACCAGTTATTTGTATATTATAACCAGATAGTAAAGCACATTAACTTTTAAATCTTTACCTTAATGACTTGTCTCTTCCTCAAGCTGTGTTAGATATCTGTGGGTCCATCTTTGACCAGTAGGGTTACTAGAAAGACAATTGAGACCACTGCCATTTCATGTACTTAAAACTATAATAGGAATCAACTGAACAAATAATTTAAAAGGTTTAGGCTGTGTCTCTGTTGATAAAAGCCAAGCTTTCAGAGAATGCTAATTCAGCCTTCAAAACACAATTCTTGGGTGAAAGCCAGTATGATAATTGTATTTAAGAGTATGATGAGTATGCTATTTCCATCTACTTTGCATAAATTTGAATAATACATTCAAGTGGCCCTACCCTCACATTTGTAACAATTAGTGCAATTAATTTGTACAAATGTATTTCAACTCTGTATTCTGGGCATGACACACATAAAATGTACAACAGGGTCTGAAATCCACCAGTTTAATAACCTCCCAGATAATATTCCACAAAGACATATTGTGTGAGACAGTCTTCTATTCCTGAACACTGAAGTGTCAAAACAAATAATCCGAGACTCGAGAGAAGATTACTCTGACCAGGGGAGTTGGGACTTTGAAGGTGTGCAGAATGCAGCATCAGATTGAGGGTCCATGTGTCTTGGATAAAGCTAGGGATTGCTGGTTTTAGAGGTAACTGGGCGGTTCAGGGGGGCTATGGAATTTGGTATTTCTACTAGCAGAAGAATATGCAACCTCAGACCAGCCTAAACAAAAGACTCTAACATGCATTAAATTCTAACTCTGTGTCAAGCACTTTGCTAAGCATTGGGCATACATTATTGCCTCTGTTAATTCTCACAATACCTCTTCAGAAATAAGCACTGAAATTGCCATTGCACAGCGGAGGAAATCGAGGCTCAGAAAGTTTAGTTTGCCAATCCCATGCTCCTTCCCCTCACCACTCTGCTCTTCCAAGGCAAGCTGGGCCTATTCCAGCAGTGGTATGTCCAGGGGGCGGTGAGTCGTCTACTAATGGGCCTGGATCATTCCTAAACTGTCACCCTCTTTTCTGTGTCTTCATTTATTCTTTCCCTGAGAAGCAGACTCTGTGAGGGCAGAAAACTTGGGTGTCACACTTGGCATTGTAGCCCCATCCTAGCATAGTGGCCTGAATATCATCAGCCTTCCACATGTGCTTTAAGAATAAATGATGCTGTATATACCTCTGTGTTGCTCCTTGCTGGATATGAGGGGATTCACTAAGCGTTGGTCAGAGGAAATTTCACCTCTTTCAAACGTTTGAGAAAGAGGCATCAGCCTGGGGCGGATATAAGTACTGTAGATATTGAGGGACAGTCCAACACCACCACCTCCCAAGAGGTCAGAGTTCCGGAAAGTGATGAGGGCTGACGCTGGTCATTGGGACGCTGATGTCAAAGTGATTTGACAACATGCCATGGCAAGGTTGTGACTCATCTATCACAGCCTTGAAAGCTGGCATCTATCATGATGCTCCCTGCAGTTTCCCATAGTGGGGCTTTCCCTGAGCCCTGAGTACACATTCTTACCTTTTGATCTTCTAATTATGGTATAAGATAACTACTGTGCTAGACATAAAGGATACGGGAATGTATGATTTCAAGTAGTTTTCCTTTCCTTCTTTTTGTCTCTCTTTTTAAAGCTAGAAATAAAAGTAAAAAATAATAGGAATAACAATAAGGAGACTTGTGGAACTCTGACTCGATAGCAGCTAATCATGAATCTCAGTAGTGAAAAACAAAGTTCCCCTGGCTCCCAAGTGGCAGTTCATGCAGCCAAGTCTTTGTTCATGAAGTTTTATCTGTCCGGAATGCCTTTAACACCTTTCTTTACCTGATAGCTCATCAACTGATCAACAGAGAGTCTGTTCCTCCAGACCCTCCCTTTCAGGCCAGGTGCCCTTCTCTGTGCTCCTGCAGCATCTGTGGCCTTCCTCAGCCGTAGCCTGCATCACACAGCTTTGGCATCCTTTGTTTGCCTGTCTGTCTCCTCCACCCATCAGTGAGATCCTAGAGAGCAGGACAGCATCTTACTCATCTTTGTCTCCACAGGTTCTCTGTCTCCATGGCACCTCCCTATAATTATACTCAATAATGCTGAACTTAACTGACCAAAGACAGAATTGATGGAACAATTGTAAGCCTGAGAAAACATGGGTACATTTGAGCAATATGGAGGCTATCAAATAAGCACTGTCTGCTCCTTCCCGTTCCCCCAAACAAACCACTCCAAAATCAAGGTCTCCAGACTAAGGATTTACCCTCTTTTTAAAGAGCCAAATCCCATCATATGTCTTCAATGAATATGTGAGATAAATTTGAGAGCTCTTAAAAGATCAAAGGGATAGAAAATGGATTGTAGAGAAAGAAAGGAATCTACAAAGCCAACAGAAATCCTTTGATCCACCACAAAGATGTCTGAAAGGGGAGCTGGAAATATCTAGGAATTCAGGGAGTGCTGTGTTGGTATTAGAAGTCCCCAAAAGGAGAAGCCATGAGCCATGAACTCTTTTAAAGTGGGGAGTTAGACAACTAAGCATCCCTAAGTAGATAGTATTGCACAACTTAACAAGTAAAAATATAGGATGTTTGGTTAAATTTGAGTGTCAGATACACAAGAGATAATTTTTTGGTGTAAATAGGTTCCATTATGCATAACTGGGTGTCCTTTATTTTATCTGGCAACCCTAGTTGGGGGAGAACTTCTAGTACTGAAGCATTTATTCAGAATAGTTTAACACCAGGGGGGTGATCATCAATTCCAGGTTTCTTATGGAAGAGGATTGAAGCACTGCTCTCTGCATCCAAAGTAGAGGTATGAACGGTAAGAAATGGGGTCAAATCAAAGCCTGAAAGAGCCCATTTGGACATGTATTAAATACCTGTCGCATTCTGGCACCATTATAAAAATGATCTCCAATACTCACAAAAATTTTGCAACGTGCAGATTGTTGCATCATTTAATGACAAGGCAATGATACTCAAAAAGTTAATTAGCTTGCCAAAGACCCCACAGCTAATAGGCAACAGGGACAAGACTCTCCAGTGGTTCCATCTCACTCCAAAGCCATACTTGGTCCACAATTAACGTGCTGCCCTCCCCTCTCCTTTCATGTCTCTAATAACTTTCCCAGTATTCTACCATCTACATTCTTGTTTAGAACATAAGAACACTGCGTTGTCATTCAGGAGAGATTTGTTTCAGGAAAAAAAAATCTTGGCTGTATTTTATAGAGTGGGTCATATAGGGTCTGGTGTCAAGAGAGCACTACAGTACAGCATCCCTAAGCCCACATGGCTCTTACCCTGATTATAACTCTTCATGCGATTGATTGCCTATTTGAAAGAAAGAAACCAGATGGGAAATTTTTTTTACTTTCTTTTGGGTTTCAAAATTGCTTTGAGAAAAATAAACATACGCTTCTATGAATAATTGAGCACATTCCAAAGAATGTAGATAGGCCCTTCCTATCTCCCTAAAAAGGTGGTTGTCCACAAGTTCTCCCCCAACCTCCTCTCCGATGGCTCCAGGAGGAGCCTGTCTGTCTTCCCCATCTTTGAATTCCTATAGCCCAGCATAGTGCCTGGAACACAGCAGACCCTCAGTAAATATTTTCAGGAATGACTGTCTCAATGCCTAGGTGCCAGAAATTCCATTCATTCTTTTGAGGCTGTTTGTGAAAAGAGCAAAATGTATCCACACGTTGACCTGAATGAGTGATCAACTCTTTCCCAGGAGGCAGAAACAGTATGTTTAATAAGAAGTTAATATCCAAAACACATAAAGAACTCATACAACTCAATATCAAAAAAAAAAAAAAAAGCCAATCCAATTAAAAATGGGCAGAGGACATGAATAGGCAATTTTCCAAAGAAGACATACAGATGGACAATAGGCACATGAAAAGATACTCAGTGTCACTAATCATCAGAGAAATGCAAATCAAAACCACAATGAGATATCACCTCACACCTGTTAGAATGGCTGTCATCCAAATAACAAGAAATAAGTGTTGGTGAGGATGTGGAGAAAAGAGAACCTTAGTGCACTGTTGGTGGGAAAGTTAATTGGTGCAGCCACTATGGGAAACAATATGGAGGGTCCTCAAAAAATTAAAAATAGAATTACCATGCGATCCAACAGTTTCACTCCTGAGTATTTATCCAAAGAAAATGAAAACCCTAATTTGAAAAGATACACACACCACAATGTTCATTGCAGCATTATTCACAGTAGCCAAGATATGGAAGCAACCTAAGTGCCCATAAACAGATGAATGGATAAAGAAGATGTGGTATATACATACTATGGAATATTAGTCAAACCATAAAAAGAATGAAATCTTGCCATTTGTGACAACATGGATGGACCTTATTTCACTTATTATGCTAAGTGAAATAAGTCAGAGAGAGAAAGACAAATACTGTGTGTTTTCACTTATATGTGGAATCTGAAAAACAAAACAAAGGAACAAATATAACAAAACAGAAACAGACTCACAGATAAAGAGAACAAATAGGTGGTTACCAGAGGGGAGGGGGTAGGCTAAATGGGTTAAGAGGTACAAACTGCCAGTTATAAAATAAATGTCACAGGGATGTAACATGCAGCACAGAGAATATAGTCAATATTTTGTAATAACTTTGTATGGTGTGTAACCTATAAAAATGTCAAATCACCCTGTTGTACACCTAAAACTACTACCACATTGTAAGTCAACTATACTTCAATTTTAAAAAAAAAAAAGAGTGAGGAGAGTGCCTTAGAGGTGCATCCCACAGAGGGGCTGAAAAGGGTGGCCTAAAGCTGCCTGTCAGCAGGCAAATAACTTATTCACGCTCTTTTTGCCCAAGTTTCTTCACCTGTAAATGTGTTCAGTAATAGTGCCTCCTTTACAGATTTGTTTTGAAGGTTAAATAAAATAATCTTAGAACAGAACCTGATTCATAATAAGTGTTCAAATAAATATTAAGTATAGCTTTTCCCAAAGAAATGGTCAAGCTAAGGTCCCCTTCTAAAAACATTCTCAATTTTGAGTGAAAGCAAAGTTTTGATCTGCTAATATGTCTGCCAATGCAAATGACTAAAACTGAGAATTTCATGAGGAAGATGGAAGAGCACACTGTAAAATGTAGAGAAATGTTACGAGCCTTAGGGTGGTGCTCTTGCACCTGTCTCCACCGCAAACTTACTCACTTGGGCAGCACTGCAGGTATCTTGGGTCTGTATCCTTTACTCATTTGTGAGTTCCTGAAGGGTAGGGCTTAGACTTTGTTCTTTGTGGTGTTTCCAGAATCCAGCATGGAGTCCATTTGAATAGGCTCACAAATATTTCACTTATTCATTCAACCAACAAATGTCTTTTAACCTAGCTAGTATGTGTCAGGCCCTGGGCTACATAAGGGGAGTAAATAATAGGTATGTGGGCATAATTATACTTATTAAAGGCATCTCAGGAGGCTGGCTGGCAGTAAAATAGGATGGCTCTCACCCTCTCCTTCCCCTTCAGAGCTTGACTATCACACACACACACCCCCTACCACCACAACCATTACCACCTCCACCACCTCCAGGAAGCCCTCCTGGCTTGATGCTAGTTGAAATTAGAAATACATGTTTATTTGCATGTGTTTGGCTTTTAAATTCTACAAATCAGAACAGGTTGAAGATAGGTCTTGAGAGGAGCAGTTCAGGGTGTGTCTCCACAGCACCTCCTCCCTGACGCTGGGCTCCCCTGAAGTATGTTTCCTCATTCACCCACATATGCAGATCAACCACTGACAAGGACTGCCTCCTTGACCACACTTTACTCCAGCTCATCTGAGCTCCCCAAGAAGGCCTCTTTCTTGGCCTGCTAAGCCCAGTTTTAACAGAGAATCCTGCTGGGCCAGTTTACAGAGAATCTTCCCACCCTGGATATCCAATCAAGCTCTTCTTCCTCTACCCTTGATGTCTAATCAAGTTCCTCTTCCTCTCCATCCTTAACACTGAACCAAGTCCCTCTTATTTTCCATCCACATGTCCTGACTGTTTGGCTATAAATCCCTACTTGTCCCTGTTGTATTTGGAGTTAAATTCAATCTCTCCCCTATTGCAATAGTCTTGAAAAACATCTTCTTTGTCATTTCTAACAAGTGTCTTCAATTTCTCTTGGACATTGCTGCCACATGGTCCTGAGGATATACGAGACACACTAACCTGGGTCTGGAGACCCCGCCTTCTACAGGGTGCAGCCCTCGCACAGCCTTCATGCAGCCACTTGAGCGCTCAGAGCCAGAAGCTGTGTGCTCACACTCAGTGCTCCCTCTTGGGCAATCCTACCAGGTCGAGAACATTCTGGAATCACCATCCCAACATACTGTTCCAAGTCTCAAGTCAACCCAGTTCTAGCAGGAAATAAAATAATTCAATAGGAGAATTCAGGCTAAGATTTTCTTCCCCTTCATGCTTTCACATTATAACACTGAATGTGACTGCTTTGACCCAAAAGTCAGAGGTTTGACTACAGAACTTACTTTACGTAGCAGCTATTAACATCCAAAGTCACTCAGTGAAGGTGTTTTACATACTATGAAACAAGGGATCTTTATTATTTTTATAGTTAGTCACCACCCCCCTACACTGTAGACAACCAGCTCTTCTATATTCTAAAAATCCATTTTCTTTTTCAGGTGGAAAAAGCCAAATATTAAAAAATTCACTACTTGCAGTGACTCTTTTCCCTCTTCAAAATCTCTCCCATTCATCCATGGAAGGCAGCGGGTGGCGGTGGCTAGCGCTGCAGTTAGAGCCTGGTTGGTAAAAGACGCGGCATCTGTGATGTAGCTGTGATCCCCCCAGTGCTGTTTTTCTCCCAGCCACGGCCGTCACCAACTCTGCCTGATGAATCGCATTACCTCATGGGGCAAGAATTCAGCTTTATAAAATAGATTTCACATCCGGTTCCCTGGAAGGCCGTGCATGGGAGGGAGCCTCTGCTGTATCCAGAGGCCTGGGGATAGGAGGCAGAAAGGAGGGTTAGGGAAATCTGCACTAGACCACATCTTGAGCCCAGAAGCTGCAAACCCCTGCTCCCCTGGATCGCTGGGGCCTCTGGCTCCATGGACAAAGGGAGAGGGTTCTGATTCTTGCCTTGGCCTTGGTGTGCCCTGCAGCCAGGACAGTGAGAGGACCTGGGTGGAGAAAGAGGCTCAAGGGAGTGCCCTGCCAGGCCCATTCTCCATCATGGGTCAGATACCTACCTGGCAAAGATCTGGCCCTGGCGACTTTTGTTCTGTCACATCCCTTTCAGCTTGACCCACCCACACCTCCCAGGAAACCTGGGTCATTGCCTGCTTTGGATAGACTTCAACCACCCTGATGTCCCTCCCTGGTATGTCTCGGGAGGCATCCCTCTGCCTTCTACTCCATTTCCACTCCTAGGGGTGAAATTTCAACCACAAATGTGTCACAGGAAAACATCTACTTTATCAGTAGAGATTCTGCAGCTGAAAACCCTACAGTATCCCACCATGACCACTTGGATGTTGAGCAGCCCACTGGGCTCTGCCAGCAGAGGCCCTCGGGGCCCATCTGCAGCATTCCCCCTTTTCTGGCACAAGTGATGGGTCGCCTCCAGGTCACTGCTTGCCATGTGTGATGCTGAGCATTTTACCCAAGAGCTTAGGATCCTCCTGCTGAGCCAGAAACTCATTTTCTTACTGGCCTTTTCCACTGATGGATGTCTATAGCTTCAACTCTTCTGAATGTTTGGGCTGTGGCCGAAGTTCAGAGTGTCCTGGGACTTGCCTTGTGTCTTCACCAAAAGGGAGGCACTCCTTGTATATTTACCTCCAGCCCTGCTATTCAGGGAGTGTCAGAAAACTCTCACTGCAAATGGAATTCTGTCTCTGCTTGTTGCTAGTTGTTGCTATAGTTGTTGCCTTTTTGAGCCTCAGTTTCCTCATCTGTAAAATGGAAATATCATTTTACAGGGCTGCTTTGGTAACCAAAGGCAAGGTTGCAGATGAAAGCACCTAGCACAGTCCAGACACACCACAGACATTCAGTAACTGTTACTTGACTCAGAACCCTTTTTCCTGGTAATCAAAGACCACCCTCTGGAGTGTGCAATTGGACAGCCTCCACATAGGACCCTGAAGCATATTGTGAAGATGTCGGCAGGCTCTCCAGTATCACCAATTTGCACACATTAGGCTGTGAGCAGGTTTATAAATTTCCCTGAGACTTTATGTTCCAATTTCTCTGCACTGTTCTTGTTTATTTTATATAGTATTATATATTTAAGAGAAAAGCTGTTGGTGAAAATATTTATTAAATTTATTTTATTTTGACCCAGATAAGGAGCATCACAAATAGGAAAGAATTGTTTTATTTGAGCCTTCATGACTTTAGTCTCAAACATTAATAAGAACCTTTTTACATATTATGATTGAGCACCTTCTAATCACACAGAAAAATATCCCCAAAGGCAAGAGTTTTCCTTGATTACCTGTTTGCCTAACATATGCATATACACACACATATGTTTTTATATCTGTGTTTACAGCTTTATTACTCAAGTGTCTGTGATCCTCTCATTGAAGATAAAAGTTATGTGTTTCAAATGGTTTGCAAACCAAGGCACTTGCCTTTTGTGGGCTGCCTCGCCACACTGATGGGGAGAAAAGAAGCTTGGGAAGTTCAGCTCCCAGCTGACTCTGCTCCTGGCTCCCCCAGAAAAGTGATCCCTGGAGTCTGCAATCTCCAGCTCATGCTAGACTTGGGCTGTGGCATGTTAATCCTCCAGTGATCTGCACTTTCCACCCTGGAGACTTAGCATTTGCCTGTTTGCTTCATGCTTAAATTCAGAAATCAATAAGTGATGAGAATGGCCTGGACCACTGAACCGAGGAGGTTATCCAAGATCCCCAAGTAAGTTTGCCCACATCAGATGAGGGACAATAAGGGGACCCTTAGAGTATATCCTTTGGGACTAGTTCCTAGGTCTCCTCCCTCCAACTCCAGAGCTATCTTGGAAAAGGCTTTTCATAAGGTGGGATTTAAAATACATATAGGGCTTGGATGCTTTCAAGGAGCAAAAAGAGTATTCTAGGCTGAGGTTTTAAAAATGCAGTTTAATGATTCAACGCTTAGATCATTAATTCACATGTTCGCCTTAACTTCCCAAAAAAGATCATGTCAGTTCTTAGGATAGAGGACAGAATCTATCTCCTTATCTACTCCCCAAATCTCCTATCTCAGGGATAGACACACAGGGAGTTCCTAACGAACATTATTAATTATTGCTCTGAACTTCACTGTGTGGGACCTATACACACAAAGAAGACTGGAATTTTTTGATTATCTGTAAAGAGGGCTTAGCTGTTATGTAAAATAAGTGACATGAACACGCCGAAGCATAAGAGGACCAAATCGTCCACTGCCTGTTCTCAGATGGAAACCCAGCCAAAAAAGGGGAAAACTTATCTTAAATCCACAATCAAAGAGACAGCATTTCTTTATTTTCTAAGCTCCACTTGGGAATTAGAGTCCAGGATGGATGAACATATTTAGACTCTATCTGAACAAAATTGGAGAACATAGGCTACCAAAACTGAGTCTGGTGAACTGTATCTGGAAGAATTTGCTGTTTGGGGTCGTGTGTGTGGGCATCCTGTGCTGTTAGTGTGGAGGTCAGTTTCCACTGAAAGTCAGGACTTGCCCAGTATACCTAATGGCATCAGCTTTCAGGCCTTGTCTGGGACACATTGTCCTGGGCACACAGTGTCCCTGTCTTTTTACAAGGGTGATTTTTTGAAAGTGCTCCATACATTAATAATAATAATATCTGCCCCTCATTAACCACTTCACTATGTACCTGTCATGATTCTAAGCATTTTAGGGGCATCTCCTAATGTAAGCTTGTCAGCAGTCTTCTGTTGTAGATAACATTAGACCAGGTGTGTAGTTTAGGAAACTGAGGCTTAGAGAAGGTAAGCAATTTGCCCAATTCCCCCTCGGCAGCCTGTTTTACTCAGCTCACTCAGCTCACTTTGCTCTCTGCCCACTTGGACACAGCCAAGGTGCTGGGAAGCCAGGGCGGAAATGGCCTTGACTTTATCTCCCTGACTTTCCTGCCTTAATTTTTCATGAAAATCCATGCAGGAAATAAGGGGTTAGAGAATTAAGCCTGGGCCTACATCCCCAAGCAGTGAGCAGTTAGGCTGACCAGGGATCTTTGAACTTTTCTGTGTTCTAGGCAAGTAGAGGCTGAACTCTTACGGTTTAGTGTAATGGCTCTCAAAGAGTGGCCCTGGGGCCAGTAGCATCAGTGTCACCTGACAGCTTACTAGAAATGCAGATTCGTGGGCTCCACACCAGAGCTACCGAATGGGAAACTGTTGGGAGTGGAGCCCAGCAGCCTGTATTTTTAAAGCCCTCCAGGGATTCTGATGCTCACCAAGTCGCAGAACTCTGGTTTAGTGAAATAACAAACAGACCCAGAAAGGGCTTAGCAATGAAGACAGTGAAATACAGGAGATCAAGATTTTCAAAGCTAGTCTTGTGAATTTCACATTTAGAATCACAATATCCTAATATGAAATTGCAAGAGAATTTGAAGACTTTTTCATTTATTTCACATTTGGGAACACTGAAGCCCAGAGAGGCAAAGCATGTTATTCCTAGTCACATAGCAAACGAGGTGGTGCCAGAGCCTTACACTAGAACCCAGGCCCCATGCTCTTAATTCTGAGTCATCTTCTACAATCCAACTTCCCTTCCAGTTTCCAAATATAACTTCCACAACTGTAGCTTCTCCCAAGTCTGTGCTTAGAGATTGTCTAAGAGTCTATGGATGGAAAAAATCTTTCTCCTTATTCTGAACATAAAGTAGCACTTTCTTTTCTTATATTTCTATCCTGCATCAATATTTATATACTCACATTTGTTGCAGCAATTAATTAAACACTTTATTCAAATTAGTATAATAGCATTTACTTCCTCTTTTATCTCATGGCTGGGCTAGAATCCAAGTTGTTACTTTTTAAAATTTTTCTTATGCATTTGCATAGTTTTTTCTGAAAAACTAGGAACTATGCTTCTTTATCTTTCTTGGAAGGTAATCATCTCAGATTACTCTAATCATGATGTGTTCAGTGACGCTGTTTGACTGTCTTTGCTGAGTTGTGGGAAGCCATTTTTCTAAAATGTTTTATCCTCATACCCAAATCTACATTTTCCCACTCTCACAGAGCAAACCAGATGGCCAGGCAAAAATTTAGTCAAAGTGATTGACTTGTGAAAATAACTAGGTAATTGGCATCCAATTGTCAGTATTTGAATATTTCCATCCAAATATTTGGAGTTTTTAAGTGGGTTATTTGCTGAGTAGTCCTTGTTGCACTTAATATCTTTATTTCTTCCCTTCTTGCGAAGTGTTTGAGAAACGAGCCTGTTCAGAGATAATCTTGACCACATTTCATGCTAAAGATATTCTGGAACATACAGAGCTGGAAACCCTCCCACTCAGGTAGGAGATGCGGTCATGGCTCTTCAATAGAGTCACTCAAGCTCTATTTCACAAAGGCCATCAGCTTTTCTTTTCAACCTATTTTAAATTTTCTTAATTTTAAAAAAGCAATTAAGTGCTTGCTCTCTTACTTCTTAGAAAGGATCATGTTTAATCTCAGAGAGTTAAAATAATTCTATGAATCCATGCTGTAAGAGCTTGCAGTCTAAAGCCAATATCAAGAAAGTGAACATCAGCTGAAGCAGGGAGAAGAAATTGACATTTCAAACAAGAATGCATTGCATTGGGTTGCATATTAGAGAGTAGCCTGGCTCGTATCAGAGCAAATCACTCTTCCTTTGGAATAGTAACCTGATTGAACACCTTATGCATGAAAGGTTTAGTCTTCCTCCAGAGCAGGAGCTGGAAGAAGTAATGAAGGAGGAGGGAAGAAAGAATTTGGCCTTCTTTCTTTCCTTCTCTGCTAGTGGAAAGTTGGAGCTTCAGTCATTCATGAACAGCTGAAGACATGAAGGAGAGATGGCGAGATAGAAGAAGGATTTGGGAGATGGTAGAGGGAAAAGAGGTCTGATAGGAGCTGAGGTGCTGGCCAATAAGGCACTCGCCCAGTCCTGTGTTACTGATCATCAGGCAGATGAGTCCAGTGTGGGGCACAGTGCGAGAGTAAAAGAGTGTAGCTCAGAAAGCCTTTGTACTAAAGCAAGGGGGTGGGGGGTCTCTCATTCAATTCACATGAAGTCCTTAGGGCACATAACAAGAGAAGCAATTCCTAGAGCCAGCTCATTTGACACCATGATTAAAAACAGTCTGATTTAAAACCCCTAAAATGACATGCCCGTATAAAGCTAGTGATCCGAAAACTTGGTCTCATGGAGAACCCCTAGGGAACTTTTAAAAATACAAAATATTGAGTCCAACGCAGACCTTTTTGGGCCAGAGCTGCTTACAAGAATATGTGTTTTAGAAGCCTCTCAGGGGATTCTGATACACATCTAATGGTCTGTGCCTAAGCAACTTGAAAAATATATTAAATTTTGAAATTATTGAGGCACCTTATCAAAGATAGTGGCAAATTCTGACTCTTCTTCTGTTAGGTCAGCCACCCTTCTTCTGCATCCAGACTTCTCAAACCATTTCCATTTACTGATTAATTCAGAAGGCGAAAAGTATTTGTGGGGCAAACCCCATGTCTATTCCAAATTGCTGCTGAAAAAAGGAAAGAAAACTATATCACCATAATAGAAAGAAAAATGTCTTCATTTCCATAAAGGACAAATCAATAATCAAGGTGAATTATTAGCAACCTACATCGAAGTCAAGACTCCACTCCCAAGGAGACCCTGATACTGTGCTGAGAGCATTGTCCTGGGAGACCAAACCATGAATCAAATACATATCAATATCTCTTACGAAACATACACGGAATGTCAGGGCAAATGCACCTTCCATGCCCAATGCCCAAAAAGGGCCCTCTCTTCCCCACTAGCCTGAGTCTGACTCATATCCCACATATTGAGAGGCTTAAGAATTAGAGTTTTGAGAATGAGTCAACAGGCTCCAGATGCCCACATATTATTTTCATTGTGAGATGGGACACTCATCATTAGACTATCTTCCAAAAGAACTGTGTCAGTCAGTTGTTCATTTTGGTAACTATGATCTAAATCACAATCATTTTTAGACAGCATGTAAGCGGCCTATTAAAAAGCCAACCTCCAAAGTCATAATAGATTTAAGACTTCTGGTGTCAAACAGGTGCTCAGAAATCAATCTATAGCAAGAATAAATGAACTAAAAAATTTAATCAACCAAGGTTATTTTTATTTGATGCACTGCAGCAATATGACACTGGAGAGAATGAGATTTTATTTTTTTCTTTCAAGAAGACAACAGATGCCAGAAAGAGCAGGTAAAAGGAAGAAACAATCTCACCAGGTCACTAGTTTATTGTTCAAATCAATTATTCATCATTGCCAATGAATGTTGATTAAACAGCCGCAGTTTGATTAGCACAATTTGAGGAACTAGCCTTTTATTTCTTAGCCTTCTGTGTCTGAGCCTGAGGTTTTTAACCATTTATGACCCTTTTCTACCATAAACATGCTCTTGAAACACAGTTCTAATCACCTCTCTCTTGCTCAAAACTCCCCACAGTCTCTCCCTTGTGGACCAAAATCATTGTCCTGTGTGCAATTCCTCCCATCCTTCTTTTCTAACTCGGCTCCACTTTTCTGCTTCATGCACTAGCTCTAGCTTCCTATTCACAGTTGCCAGTATAAACACCAGCATTTCTCCCTTGACCCTTTGATTATTCTATTTTCTAAGCCTAGAACACCTCATGCCCCAATCCTCATGACTTCACCCACCTCCAATGCTACTTTCTCCACTACATCTTCCTTTCCTCCCCACTCTTCCTACACAGACTGAAAACTATATATCTACATTATTCTTTATCTCTGCCTTATGTATAGCAAATCCCTTTTCCACTGCATTATTTTTATCTCATTTCACTTACTAGACAATGGTCTGCAGGAGACTGGCTGTGTTGCTTTCATCTTTGTATGCTGTGTCTTCTTTGCTTCATGGACCATAGTGCATGTTCAATATGCATTTATGGATAGAAAGAAGGGAGAAAGAAAGAGGAGGATGGAAGAAGGGAGGATGGAAGGGAAGGAAGAAAGGAAAACTAAAAGGATGACATGAAGGGAGAGAAGAAGGGAAGGGGGAGGAAGGAATTCAGTTTACTCTAGGTTAATTGGCACTTAGAGAAGTTTTATGTGTCTAGAAATTCCTGTGTCTATGGTCTCACTTACTATTTCCTCTTTATACACCTATATCTGAGCTTTTTCCCCATCCCTCCTCTGAAATGTTCTTGCTAAGATCATCCACAAAAGCCCCTCATTGCCAAATCTGGTGCTCTCTTCTTGTGCCACCTTACTTAACTACTCATGACCTTTAACACCTCCATCACTCCTTTCTTGGAAATCTTAGAAATTCACATTTGATTTTTGTGATACCTTTATTCTTGCTTTTCCTTATATCTTTTTTGATCTTGCATCTCTGATCCCTGTACTGGCCTCATTTCCTCTGGCCATCCTTTAAATATTTGTGATTTTCAGTACTCTTTATCTTCCCTTTCATGCTACCCATTCTCTGGTTAAACTTATCCATTCCGCTGGTTTCAAATTAGTTTCTATATGTTGATAAGTCCCAATCTATATTTCTTGGCCTTCCCCTTTCCTGAACTCCATTTGTACCTATGTGGCTGACCACCTACTGGACATCTCCCCTTCAGCAACCACCTTAAATTCTACCCAAAACCAGAACATTCTGTGGTCTCCCTACAGGCTTATTCCTCTTCCTATATGTTTATGTCGATCAATAATACCCCACAAGTAACCAGCCCACAAGGCCAGACACAAAAGAGTCTTTCTTAACTCCCCTCTACTTAGCATATCCAATCAATCACTGAAGTCCCTTAATGTTTTTCCAAACCTCATACCACTGTCTTCCTTAATGCAGAACATCATTACTTTATGTCTAGATATCAAAAAAGCTTCCTGAAACGTTTCCCTGTCTTTGGCCTTTCTTTCATTCAAGTCATCTTCTAAACTTCAGACAACTCAGCTACCTTCCTAAAATATAAATATGTTCATTTCACACCCTACTTACAATCTTTCAATAGCACACTGTTGTCTATAATCCTATAATATATGAAACCAGAAAACACTCCAAATTTCCAAAGCAATCTTGAGAAATAAAAAAACAAAGCTGGAGGTAACATGCTCCCCTGAATTTAGACTAAATTGCAAAGCTACAGTAATCAAAACAGCATGGTACTGGCACAAAAACAGACACATACTTTAATGGAACAGAATACAGAGCCCAGAAATAAACCCATGAACTTATGGTCAATTAATCTTTGAGAAATGGAGGAAAGACAGTCTCTTCAACAAGTGCTGTTGGGAAAACTGGACAACTACATGTAAAATAATAAAATTAGAACGTGTTCTCTCACTAATATACAAAAATAAACTCAAAATGGATTAACGACCTAAATATAAGACCATAAAACCATTAAAGACTGAAACCGTAAAACTCCTAGAAGAGAACATAGGCAGAACACTCTGATATAAATTGTAGCAATATTTTTTTGGATCTGTCTCCTAAGGCAAAAGAAACAAAATTTTAAAAAATGGGACCTAATTAAATTTAAAAGCTTTTGCCAGTGAAGGAAACCATCAACAAAATGAAAATACAACCTACTGAACAGGAGTAAATATTTGCAAATGATATGACCAATAAGGAGTTAATATCTAAAATATATAAACAGCTCATACAACTCAATATCCAAAAAAACCCCAAACAACTTGATTTTAAAAATGGGCAGAAGACCTGAATAGACATTTTTCTAAGAAGATATACACATGGTCAATAGGGCCATAGAAAAGTGGTCAACATCACTGATCATCAGAGAAATGCAAATCAAAACCACAATGAGATATCACTTCATATCTGTCAAAATGGGTATCATCAAATGTCTACAAATATATATATATATTATATATATATATATAATATATATATACACACACACACACACTCACACACACACAATGGAATATTACTTAGCCACAAAAAAAGAATGAAATCCTGTCATTTGCAACAATGTGGATGGACCTAGAGGGTATTATACTTAGTGCAATGTGAGACAGAGAAAGATTAATATGCTATGTTATCACTTATATGTGGTACCTAATAAAGAAAACAAGCAAATGATTATAACAAAACAGAAACAGACTCATAGATACTGAGAACAAATTAGTGGTTACCAGTGAGAAGAGGGAAGAGGGGAGAGGCAAGATAAGGGTAAGGTATTAAGAGACACAAAACTAATATGTATCAAATAAAAAAGCAACAAGAATATATTGTACAGCACAGGGAAATATAGCCATTATTTGGTAATAACTTTAAATGGGGTATAAACTATAAAAGTATTGAATCACGATATTATATACCTGAAATGAATATAATATTATAAATCAAGTACACTTCAATAGAAAAACAAAAACTAGTAGTTAGGTTAAAAGTCAAAAGTAGTAAAAATCATCTATAACCACAATAAGTAGTTAAGAGACTCACAAAACAAAGAGATGTAAAAATGATGTCAAAAATATTAAACGTAGGGTTGGGGAGTAAGTAAAAGCACAGGGTTATAGAAGTCTTTCAAACTTAAGAGATCATCAAAACAATAATCATATATATAAACCTATATATATTTACATATAAACCTCATGGTAACCAGAAACCAAAAATCTATAATAGATACACACACACACAAAAGAAAGGAATCCAAATATAACATAAAGATAGTCATAAATCACAAGGTAACAGAGCAAAAGAAAAAGACAGGACCAAAAAAGAACTACAAAACATCTCAAAAACAATTAACAAAATGGCAATAAGTATATACCTATCAATAATTACTTCAAATGTAAATGGACTAAATGGTCCACTCAAAAGACATATACTGGCTGAATGGATACAAAAACAAGACCCATATATATATACTGCCTTCAAGAGACTTACCTCAGATCTAAAGATGCACACAGACTGAAAGTGAAGGGATGGGAAAGGATATTCCACGCAAATGGAAACAGAAAGAAAGCTGGGATGGCTGGGATAGCAATTCTAAGATTAGAAATAATAGACTTTAAAACTTAGAATAAATGTTTCTGTGGAGAGGAACAGGAACTGTGTCAATGGATTGGAAAGGAATATGATATGAAAACTAGGTTTAGTCTTGGTGACCACTTATAGTTTTGTCCACACATAGCAGATTGACTAATAAGAAAAATAGACTATAAAGTAATCTTCAAAAAATAAGCATAGGGCTTCCCTGGTGGTGCAGTGGTTGAGGGTCCGCCTGCCGGTGTGGGGGACACGGGTTCGGGCCCTGGTCTGGGAGGATCCCACATGCCGCGGACCGGCTGGGCCCGTGAGCCACGGCTGCTGAGCCTGCGCGTCTGGAGCCTGTGCTCCGCGGCAGGGGAGGCCGCAATGGTGAGGGGCCCACGCACCGCGATGAGGAGTGGCCCCTGCTCGCCGCAACTGGGGAAAGCCCTCACGCGGAGACGAGGGCCCAACACAGCCAAAAATAATAAATAAATAAATAAATTTATTAAAAAAAAAAAAATAAGCATATATTATTGTCAGCAAACTTTATGGTGGTCTGTTCTCAGTGAAATCAAAGGACAGAAGATGAACAGAATCAAACTAAGCTCTCTTCAAATTTTAAATGTTCATTGCAGCACTATTTTCAATAGCCAGGACATGGAAGCAACCTAAATGTCCATCAAGAGACGAATGGATAAAGAAGATGTGGTACATATATACAATGGAATATTACTCAGCCATAGAAAGGAATGAAACTGGTCATTTGTAAAGTCATGGATGGACCTAGAGTCTGTCATACAGAGTGAAGTAAGTCAGAAAGAGAAAAACAAATATCATATATACGTAGAATCTAGAAAAATGTTACAGATGAACCTATTGGCAGGGCAGGAATAGAGATGCAGACGTAGACAATGGACATGTGGATATGGAGGGGGAAGGGCAGGTGGGATGAACTGGGAGATTGGAATTGACATAAATACACTACCATGTGTAAAACAGATAGCTAGTGGGAACCTGCTCTATAGCGCAGGAAGCTCAGCTCAGTGCTTTGTGGTGACCTAGGTGGGTGGGATGGGGAAGACAGAGGAAGACAGAGTCTGAAAAAGCTTCCAAGATTTCAGCTAATGAGTACAAGATATCCAACAAGTGGAGAGTAATGGAATAGTAATGGGACGGGCAGGGATAAGTGTGGAGAAGATTCTCCAAGCTTAAAATAATATGTGCAAAGGTACAGAGGCATTAGGGAACATGGTATGTTTTGGGAAAACAGCAAGTAATTCTGATCCACGGGGGTGGAAGGTGAGGCTGGAGAATTGGGTGGTGCTTAAGTCCCCTCTCCCAGGGAAGTTTATGGTCATGAACAAGAAAGAATGTTGATGCCAAAATAGACCTGCACATCAGCGTCTTATAATTTTCTGCACACAGGTCTTTTGTCTTGTTAGGTAGGTTTATTCCTAGATATTTTATTCTTTTTGTTGCAGTGGTAAATGGGAGTGTTTTCTTAATTTCACTTTCAGATTTTTCATCATTAGTGTAGATGAAAGAAATTAAAGATGATACAAATAGATGGAGAGATATACCATGTTCTTGGATTGGAAGAATCAACATTGTGAAAATGACTCTACTACCCAAAGCAATCTACAGATTCAATGCAATCCCTATCAAACTATCACTGGCATTTTTCACAGAACTAGAACAAAAAATTTCACAATTTGTATGGAAACACAAAAGATCCCAAATAGCCAAAGCAATCTTGAGAACGAAAAATGGAGCTGGAGGAATCAGGTTCCCTGACTTCAGACTATACTACAAAACTACAGTAATCAAGACAGTATGGTACTGGCACAAAAACAGAAATATAGATCAATGGAACAGGATAGAAAGCCCAGAGATAAACCCACACACATATGGTCACCTTATATTTGATAAAGGAGGCAAGAATATACAGTGGAGAAAAGACAGCCTCTTCAATAAGTGGTGCTGGGAAAACTGGACAGCTACATGTAAAAGTATGAAATTAGAACACTCCCTAACACCATACACAGAAATAAACTCAAAATGGATTAAAGACCTAAATGTAAGGCCAGACACTATCAAACTCTTAGAGGAAAACATAGGCAGAACACTCTATGACATAAATCACAGCAAGATCCTTTTCAACCCAGCTCCTAGAGAAATGGAAATAAAAACAAAAATAAACAAATGGGACCTAATGAAACTTAAAAGCTTTTGCACAGCAAAGGAAACCATAAACAAGATGAAAAGACAACTCTCAGAATGGGAGAAAATATTTGCAAAAGAAGCAACTGACAAAGGATTAATCTCCAAGATTTACAAGCAGCTCATGCAGCTCAATAACAAAAAAACAAACAACCCAATCCAAAAATGGGCAGAAGATCTAAATAGACATTTCTCCAAAGAAGATATACAGATTGCCAACAAACACATGAAAGGATGCTCAACATTACTAATCATTAGAGAAATGGAAATCAAAACTACATTGAGGTATCACCTCACACCGGTCAGAATGGCCATCATCAGAAAATCTGCAAACAATAAATGCTGGAGAGGGTATGGAGAAAAGGGAACCCTCTTGCTCTGTTGGTGGGAATGTAAATTGATACAGCCACTATGGAGAACAGTATGGAGGTTCCTTAAAAAACTAAAAATAGAACTACCATACGACCCAGCAATCCCACTACTGGGCATATAACCTGAGAAAACCATAATTCAAAAAGAGTCATGTACCAAAATGTTCATTGCAGCTCTATTTACAATAGCCAGGACATGGAAGTAACCTAAGTGTCCATCAACAGATGAATGGATAAAGAAGATGTGGCACATATATACAATGGAATATTACTCAGCCATAAAAAGAAACGTAATTGAGTTATTTGTAGTGAGGTGGATGGACCTAGAGTGTGTCATACAGAGTGAAGTAAGTCAGAAAGAGAAAAACAAATACCGTATGCTAACACATATATATGGAATCCAAGGGAAAAAAAAAGTCATGAAGAACCTAGTGATAAGATGGGAATAAAGACACAGACCTACTAGAGAATGGACTTGAGGATATGGGGAGGGGGAAGGGTAAGCTGTGACAAAGTGAGAGAGTGGCATGGACATATATACACTACCAAACGTAAAATAGATAGCTAATGGGAAGCAGCCGCATAGCACAGGGAGATCAGCTAGGTGGTTTGTGACCACCTAGAGGGGTGGGATAGAGAGGGTGGGAGGGAGGGAGATGCAAGAGGGAAGAGATATGGGAACATATGAATATGTATAACTGATTCACTTTGTTATAAAGCAGAAACTAAACACCATTGTAAAGCAATTATACTCCAATAAAGATGTTAAAAAAAAAAATGGACCTGCACAAACAAACTTTACTTCATTAGTTCCCCCATATATTTTCATTCCCAGTTTGCTGCCCTCAGAAGCCCAAAACCTTTTTCCTTTGTCATGTCACTCCTCCACAAATTTATTTTTCTCTGTTAAGATGCTCGACCACCCGTTCGAGCTGCTCATCATTGGGTTTCTCCTGCGTATATTCATGATACATGGGTTAATAAACTGTTTTCTTTTCCTTGTTAAAAAAACTAACAAGGCTGTCTTACTGTCTCTTTCTTTAACATTTCCTAATTTCTTGGTCTTTCCTAGATCAAATATATGGAAGAAAATAAAGTTCTTTTATTAAAGGGTCATGGAATTCTCTTGAGATTAATATAGATTACAAAAGGAGAGACTGTAATATCATCTTACCAGACCCTCCACTTGTGCCACACAGTACAACAAGGACAACAGGGCCTTAGAGAATTCAGATCTCAATAGACCCTTCCTCTCTGCCAACCCTCCCCCTGCCCTCGATCCCACATCCTTCTCCTCTCAACTCCTTTTTTAAGTGACCCTGTCTGGTTTACTATCCTCTCCTCAGGAAGCTTTATTCCTCCCCACAGGGTGAAGACGTTTCAACCCTCAAGCTCTCTTTTTGTGTGTGTGTATTTTGCAAAGTCAAGGAATTTCTGCCCATTGTGAACAGAAGCTCTCTTCTATACCTACCCTGCAGTTGCAGGGAGGGCAGGGTAGTCTGTGATCACGTGGTGCAGACAACAGTGGGTTCTGACTCATCTTTGGTACCTTCACCAGTGGGAACTACAGTTGAGTTCCTCATGGTTTACCCAGGGAGCAAGCTCACCTCACTAAGGAGAACATAAACTACATGTCTCCTATGAAAGAAAAACATTCTTCCTGTTAGTATGACTCTAAGTCCACCTGCCTCCTTGTTTACTCTTATTTCTTGGACCTTGAGTGCAAAGATTTGTGTTAATTGCATTCCTCCTACCTCTTCCATTTATGAAATAATAAACCCTATTCTAAGAGTGAGCCTTACTTAAATTATAAGTCATCTCACCAGCTATACATGGCCCTATGAGTGAATTCCCTTCAGACTGGTCCCCAACACTTCCAACTTCACCTTCAGCAAAGGCAGGGAGAAAAGATTTTCATTCATCCTACTGCAAATGCAAGACTTTCACAACTCAGCACCACCCACTTCTCCAGCCTCACCTTCCACCCCCGTGGATCAGAATTACTTGCTGTTTTCCCAAAGCATGCCAGGTTCCCTAATGCCTGTGTACCTTTGCACGTTATTATTTTAAGCTTGGAGAATCTTCTCCACACTTATCCCTGCCCCTCCCATTACTATTCCATTACTCTCCACTCGTTGGATATCTTGTACTCATTAGCTGAAATCTTGGAAGCTTTTTCAGACTCTGTCTTCCTCTTTGGATTGGCTGGCCATCTTCTGTGTTCCCCACTGACTGCATATAGCTCTATCATAGCACTGCCACTATGGGATGTTTCTCTATCTCAGTCATGAAACAGAAAGCTCCTTGACATTGGGAATAATGTGTGTTTTTTATAACTCCAGGGTTTAGTAGAATGCCTGGTTCAGAGCCATTGCTCATAAACCATTTTTGAATCATAGGTAGATGGTAGATAGATAGATGGATAGAGAGCTAGATAGCTAGCTAGATGGATGCGTAGATAGATAGATAGATAGATAGATAGATAGATAGATAGATAGATAGGGTGAGGCTTTCATCAGAAAGAATAGAATTTCTTCACATACATTTGATTTTGTCTTCCATCCCAGTGGAGTAGGATTTGGCATTAGGAAGCAGCCTCATTCATTGTATGGGGCAGACACTCTCGGGTCTTTTCCTGGCATATTTGCAAATGTGATTCTGGGGAAAATAAAACCCAAGATTTGGGGCAGGTAAGTGTGTGTGTGTGTGTGTGTGTGTGTGTGTCTTGTGATGTTGTAATGGAAGTGGACAGAAGGACCTTGAGGAAGTGAACCTTAAAAGCAGAGTGTAAGATGGATGAGACTTTTATTGGTAAGTGAAAATCTTAACTAGCTAAGAAATTGCTCTCTTAGATCAAAAAGCACAATAGAATCCATTTGCTTGGCACGTTCATTTTTGGGTCTCTCCTTCTAGCTGGCTAGTCCATGTTCTAGCACTTTCCATCTCAGAAGGTAACACCATTATTCTCCCTTCAGCTGACCCACCCCCCCCGCCCTCAGCTGGATGTTCTGCCAAAAACATAGTTTTCTCTGAAGAAAAAAGAAAAGGATCAAAATGAGAGGCAGAGAGCTTTGAGTTTCATTTGGACTCTGTGCCTCATTTTCTTTGGACCCACTATCTAACTTCTTTAGGAATTCTGGCTCAAAGGCTAATAATGCCTATACTCACAGATGACGTAACTAAGACATTAGAAAAATTAGATTGGATCCATGTGCTGGAACTGAATAGAAATCCCCAATATACTTGAATAGTTGCTCCCATACATGTTTTTACCAACACACAAACACAAACTCAAACTGAAACAAGTTTCAGAAAGCAATATAGATTGTCTCAAATATCTTAGTGCCATTTCAAGCTCTAATAACTTGAGAAGGATGAGCGCTATAAACTTAGAACATTTGAATGTTTATTTAAATTTATAGGATATTTATTCAGTTGTGTGAACTTTGAAAGACAGATTTTTAATTTTTTCAATGTTTGCCACCTTCAACCAGATGTACTGAAACAAAAAAGTTAAAATTTAAAATGTATTATTGAGAATACACCTAAAACTAAACTAAAACTTTTATTTGGATGCTCTGAACATGCTTTTAATATTTTTTGTATTCTCTGATGCTTTCTGGTCTATTCAGTTATATTCTTCTCTATTTTATCTAATTGATGTTATTGTATTCTGTTTGTCTTTTCTAAATACTGATCTCATCCCAATAAATTGGTTTCATGACCCACAAATGAAAACCGCAACTCTACAAGACAGGAGTGGTATGCCTGGGTGAAGGAAAAATCAGTCCTTCCTCAGTTCAAGAGCTCAGTCATTCTAGGCTCCAGTGAGTTGCAGATCCTTTTAATTTCCAAATAACCAGGTGAATGAAAGCCCTTAAAGCAGTGGTGAGATGAGGTGTGTGGGGTTCCTTGATAAAGAAAACAAGCCCCATCACTACCCGGCAAAGCTGACAGTGCCTTAGGACTGTGTGTGTCACTGCAGGAAGTCATCATCTTAACAAGGTCTGAAAGCAATGGATTCTTGGGATATAATGATTCTATGACATAATGGAACATTGTCTGCACTCAAGGAACATCTGAAAATATTTTACTTGTTAATAGCAAATCTTGCCCCCTGCCAGCTCTCTCTGCTCCCCATTTCCCCTCCTTGGTAACAGAATAATGGTCTTAATGAAAAACACCCAGAGTGGAAATAACAGGCTTTTAAACAGCAATCAATCATTAAGTTTAGAAGTCTAGAACAGAGGAGAAATAAAATCACATCTTCTGTGATGTATTCGCTGGCTAAACATGCCTGGTTCAGATCATTGCAGTTATACCAACCACCTCCAGCTTATGATACTCTGAGGCTACTAATATTCCACTCATACTCAACTATTTCCAACTTTTATTTTCTTAGCTCTAGTCACATGTGCTTTACCTTTCACTTACTTTAAACTATATCTTAAGAGCTCTGTCTACTATCTCTTGTATGTTTTACTGTATTTTAGAGTGTTTTCAGCTGCAAGTTAACAGATAATTAGAGAGATAAACAGAGACAGATAACAGATAAATAGAGACCTTTATCTTCAGTCTTATTGCTTCATTGGCTCAAGATGGCTGCCAATGACCACTGCTCCATACATCACATCCACACACTGGCACCATCCTGAGTCAAAAGGCCATGAGGGAATCTTCTCCTCACACTTCCTGTTCTTAGAAGCTCATCAGCAGACTTCTGCTAAGGACCCATTGGCCAAGATTAGGTCCCATGCTTATGCACCAGATATAAGGAGAGCTGGGGAAATTTCTACAGCAGGAGGCAGTCTCTGCTAGCAAGGAAGACAAGCAGTCCCCTAATGTTCTGCGTTAAGTATTGCCCACTGCATTTTTGAACTGACCACTCTGTGATTGCTCTCTAAGTAAGAGTGAACACACAGATTTGGTTTAAACACTATATGAATCAGCTAACTTAGATTTATTGAAAGGTAATCCCCTCTGCCAAGGGAGAAGCCTCTTCACATAATGCCAATTACTGTTCCTAGGGATGCTGGGTGGGCAGGTGTGCAGAAGAATCAGTACAAAGCCATTCCCCAATCTATCAAACGATTATAACAACAGCTCCATGGTGCTGAATCAGTAGGGCAACAATTGTTTTTCAACTAATAATGCAGATTCCCCGTTTTTGTTACTATCTTTGTTTTGCATGTGAGGACACTGGCTGTAGAGAGATGTCTCTAGACACCAGTACCACATCTCTAATCCACCTTGCATCTGAGAATCAGAATAACTTTTCATAAAGAGCATTTTAGTCATGAGATCCAATCAACAAAGGTATATTGGAAACTTACTATGCAAAAAGTTTAGGGGTAGGAATGAGGGGGGGTAGCATGAGAAGAAGTAGAAGGCATCTTTAACTGGTATGTGTGTGTGCATGTGTGTGTACGCACATGTGCACACACTTGCTAAACTTGTACTTCATGTTGGCTCATATCTCTGAATTTAGATTCAGAATTTGATTTGGTGAAATTACCCATTGATGTCTATTACCCATTGTTGGTCTAAGGGTGTTGGTCTTGCATCTTAAGAAAGGAAACATCCATATTTCCATCTTTATACCCTTTTCTACCAGCCCAGCACCTGGCAGACAATAGTTACTTAATATAATCCTTGTGTTAAGTTCCTTGAAGACACAGCACATACTATATTACGTTTTAATTCTCATTTAGTTTTCATTCTAGAATAAAAATAAAGCAAAAGGAAAATAAACAGATAAGAGAAAGCTCCCACCTTCTTAGAAGCAATCTTAAAAAGTTATTTCCAAAAAAAGTTTTAGGAAATATATTCATTTGCTCATTCATTCAAGAAGTATTTATTGAGTGCTTATTATATGCTCAGCACTGAGCAGCTGTAATAAATTCTTCCTTAGGTAACAGTACTTACTTAGATATATGGATTATGTCATGCTGACCATCATATCAACCCACCTCATAGTTATCAGATATGCTGTGCCTCCTTACCTTCTAATGCCCTCAGAACATCATTTGTATTAACTACAAAGAAATGTGCCTAATCCTTTGGTGAAGAGGAAGCATATTCCTGCTAACTGGATGCAAGCACAGTCCCAATTCAACTGGTCAGCTGGTGGGCCAGCTGGTGTCCTCTTTTATCCTTACACAAATTTGAGGGACCCTCTTGGTGACCTTCTCCAAAAGAGAAGAGCCATTCTTTGATCAAGGATCTGTGAATGTGGCCACCCACTGAGACCTCCCAAACTCTCACAGTTCTTTCCAACATGACTTGTCATCTTATCTTCCTTTTTTCATTAGAGACACATGTCTCAGCGTCATTTAGTGGCTTTGAGTAAAGCTAAAAAGTAACAGAATTCTCAAAAGGTAAGTTAGAATCAAGTCTCAATATGTGTCTTTTTTATGGCAGGACTTACTGACAATCTGGAGCTCATCATATCTAATTAGAACAGCAGCGATGTCACATCAGGTATACATCTGAGACTGAGTTGGTTTCTGGACAGCCTTCCCCAAAGTCTGAAACTGTCTTGCTTAGAATCCGAAAAGGGCAATATCCCTGTCAAGAAAAATGTTACTCCTGCTAAGCCTATGGGGTTGTTTCCTTTCCAAAGACACTCATCTCTCCCATGTCAAGATAAGGTGCACATAGAGGAGAAAAAGTATTGTCTGATTGTGAAAATCCAACTGCTTCATTCAAAAGATGAAAATTGAATGAATTGTTCTATCACTATTATTGAATTAGTAAGGTGAATCTTTTTTTCACATAATCTAAGTGCTCTTGAAAAGTTATATATTCATGGAATTCTAAATCAAACTGTATATCAAATGCTCTTTAAAAGTTCCTTCTATAAAATTAAGATCCCTTTTTAAATGTGAACTGCCAGATCCCCATTCATCTAGTGTAGAAGTCTAGATTTACTTACCGGGATTTCTTAAAGAGAAGCACATATGTACTGAAGTCATTGAATTAAATGAACAAGCTGTAGGGGGAATTATATTGAGCCTCCCTCCTCACCAAAATAACCGTCTGTTCTTTAGTATGTGTCCACAGGTCCCTGAGACGCAGACTCTGAGATGAAGATTACCAGCAGGAAGTTGACTGGGGAGTCCTTTCTGGATCAATAACTGATGGGGAGGGGGTAAGGAAGCAAGACTGGGCAGAGAGAGAGAGGCTGAGCTTTAATTCACTTAAAGCAAAGGTCTCAAACAATTCCACAGAAAGTCCCAGAGCTGGGATTGTCCGGCAAAACTTTTTTTCAATTGGGGAAGGGGTCTAGGTTTTTATACTCCTGCACTCGCAATCATTGGATACAGGCTGCCCCAGAAATGGGATACCTCACAGCAGGTGGCTGTGTTTAGCTAAGGGCAGACACCAGGATGGGGAACTGGGCTGTAGCTGCTGGCCATCATTTTTACCACTTCTTATTTCTTTGTATTTATTCAAGTTTTTCCCTATCACATTTTTTTTTTCCTGAAAAACTTCCTTTACCATTTCTTTGAGCATAACTCTTCTGGCCGTAAATTCTCTCATTTTTAGTTTGTCTTAAAAAGTATTTATTTCACATTTTTTAAAGATATTTTCGCTGACTTAGTTTTGAGTTGGTTTTTGTTTTAGTACTTGAAAAATATTCCTCCTTTGTCTTTTGGCTTGAATGGTTTCTGAAAAGAAGTCTGGTCCAATTCTTCATGTTTCCTCTGCACAAAATATGCCTGTATCTCTGGCTTTCTTCAAGATTTTCAGAAGTTTAACTGTGATGTAACAGGTGTTTGTTTGTTTGTTTGATGTTTTAATTTATTGTGCTTAGTGTTCTCTGGGATTCTTGGATCTTTGGTTTGATGTATTTTATTACTGGGGGAAATTTTTCATCCATTATTTCTTCACCCACATTCTTTCTGTCTCCTTCTAGGATTCTAAGTACTTATGTCTTAGAGCATCTGATATTGTCCCACAGCTTTTGGGGATCTGGAGGCTCCCCACCACAAACACACATACATTCTTTATTCTCTTTATGCTTAACTTTAAATATGTTTATTGACTTATCTTCAAATTCAATGATTGTTTCTTCAGCTCTGTCAGTTCTATTGATGAGCCAGTCAAAATAATTCTTCATCTCTGATATAGTCTTTGTATATCTAGCATTTGCATTTGATAATTTCTTCTAATTTCCTTCTCTGCTGAAATCCCTTCATGTGTTCAAACATGCTGTCAACCTTTTTCATTAGATTGTTTTGGAAAATATTTTAATTGTACTTATTTTAAAGTCTCTGTTATAAACTGAATGTTTTTGCCCTTCCCCCGCAAAAAAAAAATTCATATGTTGAAGTTCTAACCTCCAATGTGACTATTGAGATATAGGGCCTATGAGGACCTGGTAATGATTAGATGAGGTCATAGGGTGCAGCCCTAATCTAAAACAGTTGAAAGAAGAGGCAGAATCACCAGAGCTTTCTCTCTGTGTGTGTCTCTCTCTCTTTGTCTCTCTCTGTCTCTGTCTCGCTCCCTGACATGTGAGGGCACAGAAAGAAGGTAGCGATTTACACGCCAGGAAGAGCATTCTCGCCAGGAACAAGTTGACCAGAACCTTGATCTTGGAATTCCCAGCCTGCAGAACTATGAGAAATACATTTCTGTTGTTTAACCCTTGCAGTCTGTGGTGTTTTGTTGTGGCAGCCGGACATGATGAAAACAGTCTTTGTCTTTGCTTCAACCTTCGGGTCACCTCTGCATCTAGTTCTGTCAGTTGCTGTGTCTCTCGACAATGGGTTATAATTATTCTGGTATTTTATGCGCTTCATAATTTTTAATTGAATGCTAGACATTGTGTTTAGAAGAGTAAAACTGAAGTAAACAGTATTTACGCCTGGGATGGTCAAACCTCATGTTGTATCAGGCTGTTGGTGTAGGAGGTTGATTTTACTTGGGATTTAAACTGATTATGGGTTTTGTCATCAGTATAGGTACCTTCAGTAGACCACAGGCTTCAAGTTCCTCTAGAGGTGAGCTACCATCGTCTGGTTCTTAGGGTGGGAACTGGGGTGCGGGAGTTTTTCTTCTCAGTGTTAGTGCTTTACTCCCCACTTTCAGGAGTCTCTAAATACCTGCATGACAGAGAGAGTCTCTCTCTGTGATCTTATTTTCCCTCAGTAGTACTCCAGTGTTGCTTGGTACTATGTCGCTTATGGTGGAAATGGGGAGATTTCTCTGGGTTTCTGGTCTAGCTTCAGTCTTAATGAGGTATTGTGCTCCATAGCTTAGGGATGAGGTTTTATCAGTGTCCCTGCCACTCCTCCCTGGGTCAGTCATACTCTTCCTTTTATCTACAGTTTGTCTTAGCCCCAGTTTTCTACCCCTATACTACACCTCTACTTGATATCTTTCGCTGCAACTACTACTTGCCCGCTTCAGTCTGGATCTCACCAATTTTCTCTTTCTCATATGAACACTCACCTCATGCATGCTAGAACATTCTGATTTCTTTATCCATACTGATCAGCAGCCCTCCCTTTTAACCCCTCCACAACCAGACTTGTTTTGCTACTATTTAAAGTTTCTATTCCATGTGAAACTTTCCCTGACCACAACCAGTCTCCCAGCTACCGTACAAGTCCCATGAGACCACAAGTTGTCATACACTCCGTATCTTTATCATTGAAAATAATGCCTTCTATAGTGTTCAGTTCATGTTTCTTAAAGATGGTGGTACTAGGGATTAGTTCATAAGCTGAGACCTCTTAATTGGCTCTCAATGAGTTATATTTTCTCAGATTGTTGTCCCATCTTCAAGCCCTGTCTACTGTCATGTGGACCCATTGTGTAGAAGAAAAAAATTATTAGGATATGTATTACACTAGATTTTCAAAATGTTATGCCTGTGTTTTTTAATGCAATAGTAATCACCATTGATTCTCTCCCCATCATCTTCCTTTAATATTTATTTCCACACCCATTCATTCATCACAGGAAATAGCAAGATGCTGGAGGAACGCATGTCTTTGGGTTTTTTACTAACTACAAACGGTCAAATATTTTGTCTTCCTAAAGTTTATCTACCCAAAGTAATAAAATATCTTCCATATACTGGTGGATACCAATGATTTAAAATCAATTATTTTTGCTATTCAGTCACTGAAACAAGCAATTTAATTAAGAGTATTTATTAAGCATCATTACATTTGTTTCTGGAGCAGATAAATTATTGGGCTAATATCTGCTACTTCAATTAACATCATTATGTAACTCTAAATAGAACTTAGAAAGCAGGCTTGCATCTACCAGGTCTCTGCTCTCCTCCACCTCCAGCCTTTAGATTAAAAGACTCAGTCTCTAACCCCTCCCTGGGAGCTTCTGTGCCAGATGACTCTTCTCTGAGATTCTCCCTGGAACACAATGGTTAATTCAGACCATATTTACCCCTTTTAAACAGAACATATTGCCCACCCATCTAATAAGGACAAGGATTTCTTCTAAAATACAATCAATTTTGACAAAGGCTGACTTCTGAGAGCCCAGAATTCTCCACTCAAACAACTACCTCCATCCTAATAATCATGATCAACTTGTGGCAAACTTACCCCACTATTCTTACGTCTCTATTATCTACTGTCCTTGTTCAGCTCCTGGCACTTAAATCGTTCCTGGCTACCTATTGTCCAATGCTTTCATCCTAACTTTACTGTGTGCTTTTTCCCTGGCCCAAACCCCTGCTGCTTCTATCCATCTCTCACAAACCCTCCATGGTAAACAAATCCCCCTATATCTTTAAAAGTTTTAGTTAACATTCCTGACTGAACTGAAGCCTGGTTATCTCCTGAGGATACTACTTCCTCTATAACACTCTCAGGTGGAAGCTGCCCATTCTCCCACATCCCATAGACCTCAGGACCCAAAGGTGGAGCCCATATCCTCCTTTTCTCCAGTGCTGTTCCCAGATCACTTTTTTCACTCCTCTGAGGCTCATACAATTCAGGTACTCCAACATCAGTGCTTGCTGTCTTCCCTTACCTACTGGTTTCCTAGACATGACACTTCATTCACTAAATATTTTAGCTTCTTCTTCCCCACTCCAAGTATAGCCATTATACAGGGTGACATACACTCTAGTCTTTTAGTTACTTAGGGGCCTTCCCATCTCTAACAATCTTTACCTCCACTCGATATCAGTCCCTGTCAAAAAGGCTATATTCTGAACACCATCATCACCCAGAACTCTTTTATCTATAAACCTGTACTCAAATGTGTATGACCACACCTACTATCCTAATTGTCATTCAATTTCTCCTGCTTCACCTGTCCTATATCATCACGGAGCCCTCTCCAGGGTCATGTCCCCTTTCTCTCTATCTATCAACTCCTCTTCTATTCACTGTTTATCCTATGCCATGTGGGATCTATGTTTTACCATCTTAATCACTCTTTAGATTTAATCACTCTTTTGCCACATGGCCCAAATGCACATCAATCCAGCTGTTCACCATCTTTATAACTACACTAGTGCTGTTGAGCACAACTATGAAGATTTTTATCACTCTAAAATCATGCAAACCCGTGTCACATGGGCCTTGGTAGCTGTCTGGCAACAATTCCATATTTCTACAGGCAGATTTTACTCTCTTTCTCCACAGTGGCTTTTTAAAATCTTCTCCTCACAGTCCTACTCACGTCAGAGAAAATATTATCCTCAAGACTTTCTGCCTTCACATTTATGCCTGTAACCATGCCAACATTGCTCCTTTCACCTGTTAACAAGTCTGATGTATTTCTCATCCAATCTAAAGATAATTACATATTCTTTGGATTCATACATTCCTGTCTCCCAAGGTCCTCATTCTCTTTATTAGTTTCCCTCTCCTTTGATTTCAAATTCTCCCTCGTTTATTATCATTTTTGTCAGCCGTTATAAATGCCAAAGCTATTCCCATTTTTTAAAAAATTCGCCCAAACTCATCTACTTTATAGCAAAATTTCTTGAAAGATTTGCTCACACTCACAGCTTCCACTTTATCAACTCCTTACCCATTATAATCTGGTTTCTGGTCCTACTATTTCACCAATGTCTAACAACTCCAAATCTACATTTCCAAATATCTACTAGATATTCCACTTGTGTATGATACCAAACTCACACAAATATAAAATTTAATGTATTCCCTACTAGATTCACTGCCTTGCCCCTCCCACCTCACCCCAGCTTCCCTGCTGTGAAATTTTTATTCTCTACCAACTTTCTGGCCACTATTTTTCAGTCTCATTTACTAGAGCATTCTCCTCTGCCTAACTCTTAAACACTAGTCCCTTTTATTTTTATTTTGCATAATAGCCTTAAGCAATGTCATAATATTCCATGATTTCAACGATCTAATGTTCCCTAAACCTTTTTATCAATCTCCAAATCCAGCTACCCTGTAGGTAAAACCTCCTAGATTCACATAGTTAGAAATGAAAGAATAGACACTACAATAAATGTCCAATAAAGAAATAAGGATCATAAGGAATTATTATGAACAACTATATAACATAAAATTGGGTGATCTAGAAGAAATAAATAAATTCCTAGAAACATACAATTTACAAAACTAAATCAAGAAGAAATAGAAAGCCTGAACATAACAACAACAAATAAGGAGATTGAATCAATAATCAAAAACTGCCCAATAAAGAAAAGTTCAGGATCAGATGGCTTCATGGATGAATCTAACAAACATTCAAAGAATTAGTACCACTCCTTCTTAAACTCTTCCAAACGATAGAAGAGGGAACTCTTCCAAACTCATTTTATCAGGCTAGCATCACTCTGATACTAAAGCCCAAGATACCACAAGGAAAGAAAATTACAGGCCAATATCTCTAATGAACACAGATGTAGAAATCCTCAATAAAATACTACAAATCAAATTCAACAGCACTTTTCTCCACAATGAGCTATTGAAAAGAAAATTAAGAAAACAATCTCATTCACAATAGCAACAAAAAGAATAAAATACTTGGGAATAAATTTAACCAAAGAGCTGAAAGACTTGATCAATGAAAATTATAAAACATTGATGAAGAAAATTAAAGAAAACAGAGATAAATGGAAAGTCATCCCATGTTCATGAATAGAAGAATTAATATTCCTAAAATATCCATACTGTACAAAATGATCTATAGATTCAATGAACTCCCTATCAAAAACCTGATGGCATTCTTTACAGAAAGAGGAAAAAAATCCTAAAATTCATATGGAATCACAAAAGATCCCAAATAGCCAAAGCAATCCTGAGCAAAAAGAAGTACAAAGTTGTAAGGCATCACACTTCCTGATTTCAAAATATATTACATAGCTACAGTAAACAAAACAATATGGTACTGGCATTAAAAACAGACATGCAGACCAATGGAACATAATAGAGAGCCCAGAAGAAAATCTACACCTCTATGATCAGTAGATCTTCTATAAGGGTACCAAGAACCACAACAGGGAAAAGGTACTCTTTTCAATAAATGGTGTTAGGCAAACTGGATATCCACACACAGAGGTAAGTGAATACATATATCAAAACATCATGTTGTACACCTAAAATATATTCAATTTTTATTTGTCAAGTGTACTTCAATAAAGTGGGGGTGGGGAGTCTGAAATTTAACTCCAATCCCATAAAAATTTACCTTATTTCTATAACTCTGTGGACAGTACAGTCATCCATCCAGACTTTCAGATTGAATCATCCTCAGCTCCCCTTTCACGTCTCACACTCCATATCTAATTAATCATCAAGCCCCACAGATTTTACTTCAAAATGTCTGCTTAAATACAGATTATCATAATCTCTGGTTGAGTTATTACACTGGTTTTTGAACTGATCTACCTGCCGTCAGTCTCCTCTATCTAGCGTATCATCCACATTTACTTCTGGAGTTAGATAATATACAAATTTTATTATTTGTAATTAAATGACTTCTGTCCCAGTTTGCTGCATTAAGAACTACCATGTGTAAATCATCCCTTGACCACTTGCATGGCTTCACCATATTGAATGCTCAATGCCAGGTGCTGGCAACAATAAGAGACATCTATTTAATTGGGTGCAATGAAAATTAAAAAGTAACAACAATACTCATCTCCCTACTTTTCTAACCTGGTCCAAAGGTAAGATACTTTCCCAACTCACTCTTGAGATGGAGATGACTGGTGAATTATGTGATGCCAGTTACTTACGCTATACCATGTCTTTCTCTGTCAGCCTCAATTTTATGTTGCTTGGATTCTTCTTACAGGGGAAATCATTGAGGATGAATTGCAACCCAAAATATCATCTGAATAAAAAAGATGAGCCCCACAGCAACTTTCTCCACTGAGAGAGGTTCAACCTTCTTACATTATTGCTCCACTATGACCTACCACCAACATCTCTAATGCAAGCTGACCCCTCTGTATGAAATGCTCTATTCTAATTTCCTAATTTAAAAACTGTTCTGCTTCCTATATACCTCAATTCAAAACTCATCTCTTTGTGATCTCCCCAGTAAAATGAGTTCTTTCTTCTCTGTATTCACGCAGCTTGTAATTTATTGCCCGTTTTAATATTTTTCTTCCACACGAGTGGTCTCTTTATCTCATTTACCTTCAGAACTTAACACAAAACCTGACTTTAAAAAACATATGTTAATGGAGGCATGAATGAGTCTAATACCCCTGGAATAGATGTCAAGAGCAGACTATCACATTTTCCTCCACCCTCAGTTCTCTAAAAGTATTTGTAACTTCTGTACATATATTCCAACCTCAGCAAGCTCACTGGTTAAATTTCTAATTGCCCTTCAAGCTAGTAAGATCCAGAATAGCGTTAGAAACAAACAATCAATATCACATAACTATTCATGTTCATTCATAGAAGATCCAACTTTTGTTGAGTAAGAGAATCAGTCAGGGACCAATGGGAAAGCAACAAATGAGAGAGATTTCTATCTTTCAGGAATTCAGTGTGGAGGACCACAGTCAGACCTGTCTGGGGCAGCAGGAAATAGAAAAGGGAAATGTACCTGGGGGAGAAGGACAATGGTTGTAGGTAGATCTTTGCAAGCCCTGTGGTGCAAAAGGCATCTAGTCCATAGCTCTAGGCTCCTCTAATCTGGCAGATTCTTATCTCATACAGACGCATTGACCACCTCACTTCAGGCATGCCTCCAGAAGGAAATAAAAAGACACTGAAATGATCCATATCTAGTTACTAATATCATTCTATAGTGTATACATCATTTGTACTGCTTATTTGCTGATATAGCACTAAAGTGAAATGAAAGCCACTCTGAACTGAGTCTGAGTTATTCTTCATGCCAATCTTTAAATGTAGTCTAGCTCTTATATCTGGGGTTGCTCAGAGAGAGAAATGTGTGTGCATACACACATAGACACAGAGTCCACAGATCTCTTCATTTTTCCAAGACTTGTTATATCAGGACCCCAAAGACAAGTGTGGAGGTATCTCTCCCCTAGTCAAAGGCCTCTACAGACCTGAACTTTGCCTGTTGTTACTCCCTGAGAAATAAAAACTACCTCTGAATTCAGTAAATGTTTGATGAATTAATGTGTCAGCCCCCACCAAAAAGCTAAGTGAGCAAAAAAGGAACTTGAATTTTTCCATTACCACTGCCTTCCTAACGAGCCAGCTGGCACTCTAAGAAAATCAGAGATGTATATATTAAGAATGAGAAGAAGCACATTCATTAGTCACTTATACTAAGAATATAAAAATGGCCTGCCCCAAATGTTTCTGCTGCCACAAATCTTTGAAACAGAAACAGAGATCAGGTTTTTATCCTGTAGTCAAACACATTTCTCTATGTGTGTGTGTGTGTGCATGCACACACACGCATGTGTAACATAGTCATGTGTACATGGATAAATAGATGATATAGATGGATAGATGATAGATAGATAGATGATAGAGAGATAGATAGAGAGATAGATAGACAGATAGGTAGGTAGATGATAGGCAGATAAATATAGATATAGAATCCTCCCAAAATAGAAATATGATTCTCCTGAAGATATTATTCTCCTAAACTAATTTCCCTACACTCGGCTGTATATATCTTAAAACTTACTTAAGCATTCCTCTTTCAAATTCTCTACAGAGACCCTCCTGACAGCTGCCATTCTCTGTGATCTTAAAGCTACATCATATAACCAATCCTAAACTTTTGTGGTCTTTTCAATTTATGTCATCCATCCTCTCTTTAGGTTTCTGAGCTATGACAGTGGTCTCCATGTTCTGAGATCAGTGATAAGACAATTGATTTCAATTGCGCTGTTCAATTGAGATCACAAAGAATTTGATTTTATCAGTTATGAGCCCAGCACTGCGCTAGTTGGGTTGGGAAGAGATGGGGGACAGGAAAGGTTGGGTGAGTACTTTCTAAGAGTATCAGATATGGTTCCTCCGGTTTGAACATGCAGATAGTGGGAAGAACCCAGAGTTTGTGAGAAGACCAATTTTACCCCAAGTATCAGTAAGGGAAAGATCTCCACTTCTTCCACCCAGAGGGCTCAGGACTGGCATCAGCCATACCCCTAGGATTTATTAACTCCTTCATCCGTGTTTGTCCAAGAGTGGTCTCCAGACCACCCACATTAAAATTACTTAGGGACATCTGAAGGCTGATTCTCAGGCCATGCCTCAGAACCAGTAGCTTTGAATCTCTGGAGTATGAGGCCTGAGACTACAAATTTTATCAAGTTTTCTAGAGGAGTTTTTGTGCATTATAGTCTATGAGTCACGTCACTAGGGGTTCAAGGGAAAGACATCATCCTCCAAGCACCTCTCCTCTTCCTCAGAAAGAGATACGTTAAGGCCATAGATACTGGTGTCAACTCCAATTTGGTTTGCTCTGATTTTGCCACTAGTGTCTCTCCAAATACAGGACATCATATATGCAAGCAGTCAGGGTGCACTGCATGCAATGCAAATTCAAGCTTGGTGACAGATTCAAGCTTTGAATCTGTGACAGATCATTCTTGCTATTTAAAATTGACTCACCACTTTTTTCCTCAAAGCTTTTTCACTGTTTTTTGTTTGTTTGTTTGTTTTTTTGAACATTACATTAAGAAATTCTCAGAAGCAGCCTGTAAAAGGAAGCAAAACCTAAAGGGATTTCCTAAAATCACAGTTAACTAGAGACTGAGCAGGGAGTTGACCCCAGAACCTTCTCCCTCCAAACTCATTTCAATTATTTATTGGAATAATAAAGAACAGGCACCTTCACTGTTGGCTTTTACATGTCAGATACATTTAAGTTCTTAAATGCAAGAATTTTTACTTGATAATATTAAGTGAGAAAAATTCTTATGACCAAAAATTAATTAACAAACTTGAACTGTGTGTTATTTGAGTCAAAAATGGAAAACTTAGAGATGTCACTACAAAGGAAATGGTAAGGGAATTCATAAGTGCTGATGTGTCTGTGAAATGATGCTTAAGGACATTATGGAGTGACCCCCCCCACCAAGTGTACCCTTAATGAGCCGCCACCTTGGTCTGATTTATGTTCATTTACGTGTCCAATACACACAACACACTACACACACACACACACACACACACACACACACCACTCCATGAATCAGATGCTGATTTGCTTAATCTGTGACTATAGGAGGAAGTCCCTGGGGTCATTCAGCAGGACTTTTGTCCCCTCTCTGTGTCTTTTGAAGACATTTGTAATTAATAAAACCTCTCCCCAAAGGAAAATCCTCATGGAAAATAAAAAGGAGACTTTTGTAATGTTTGTCCTGGTGTGTCTACAACCAAGATTAACCAACATATTTGGGGAACCACAAGAGATGAGAGGGCTTGGCCTGAGGTTTCCTTTGGGTATGAAAACATTTAAGGCAAAAATGTTCCAAAATTTAAAAAAAGAAAATATTTCTACTTTAATGAAAAACTTCTACCCACATAAAAACAGCCTCCAGGGCCTTTGTTGAAAACTGTTAAGATAAAATATATTCCACATCTTAGTCATCACAAAAAGGCTTATTATGTTCTCACCCATTAACTTTCTCCTTGGGGTACTTCTGATGTCTGCAGAACGTATCATAGCCATTTCCTGCTGAACACTTTTGCAACACTGTCTCTGAATTAAATTCAAGAAATGACTAAACTTGTGAACTAGCATTGGAGTCCTTAAATGAGGGACCCATTAAATAACAGATAGGAAGGTAAATATATGAATATTTGCCTGGCCCTGTTATACAGCAGGACCTGAATGAGGTTGAACATGGAACAGCTCACTCAGCTGACCAGACCCTACATCAACCTTTCCCTAGCCAAATGGCCCCGTGCCCTGCATCCTCAACCATCCTTGCTCAATCAACCTTATTACACCCCTTCTCAAAATGCTGAAGATCACAGCTCTTCAAAAAGCAAGCGCTCCAGGCAAAGGCAGCAGAGCAGAGTCCATTGGTGATGAGTCCTCAGTGCTTCATATTCGTACATGAACTTCATTTGCTAACTTTACTGGAGGGACAGTGGGTCAGTCTCCAAGGGAAGAAGAAGGGAGAAGGTGTGGCTGAGATAATTGATGTGTGATAATAGGCCATGTCTCCTTGATGACCCATGACTGTCCTGCCCAGCGTGGCCTCAACGACACGTTTTAAGAATCAGTTCTTCGAAGGCACTTGACCTCTTGCACTTAGAAACAACATTACCTCAGAAAAAACCCCCTCTAATTAGAGATGCACACTACGTTCTTTGATAGGCCATCATTTAAAAGTCACCTTCTTCTTTAAAAGAAGAATGATTTATAAAAGTATTAAGGGCAAAAATTGGAAAGAAAAATCACCCATAATCTCACCCCAGAAGGGACTTCAGCCTGGCTTCCCATTGACACTGGATGGTGCTTCACCGGGTACCAAGATCATAACCTGGGACGGCCCGGGGTCAGGCAGAGATGGCCTAGGTTGGCACTTTCATGTGAAGATCAAAGGCAGATGTTCCTGCTGCCCCCAGGGAGGCAGGGAGGTTGTTGAAACTAGGAGTGGGCAGCTTCCAGAGGCTGATTCTCAGACAGGGCTGAGCGATCTTTCTTTTTTCCAGTTTTTCAAATGTTTTTATTGCATTTACAATTCACTTAAGAGATATACAGATATACAACTAGTTTGATCAGCTACCAATATGTCTGAGGATCCCTTTATTTTCATCCTCAAGAGCAAGTTCACTTTTTCTCCACGTTCAATACTTAGCTTTGGTAAAATTTTGCCCTGTTCTTCTTCATCTGTTACTGAAGCATTAGTGTTTTCACCCTGCTTGGTATAAGCTGCTCTTTTAGTTTTCTTCTTGTGGGTACGTTCTGTAGGACTCTCCCGTTCTTCCATCACTCCCTCCAGTAAGCAGCAAACAGTATGGCACAAGCCACCCAGACCGAGGACTCAATGGGAACCACAACCAGACCTCAGATGCTCCTCAGCTCCAGCCTGACCTGAGGTGGGACTGAGTCAGCCACCAGGCCCTAGCCATGCACAAAGAGCCCACCATAAATTCAACTCCCCCAAACGTCCACATCAAATGACAGAAGAAAATGCAGAAAAAGGGGCCATCACCCCAGAGGCCAGGGGAGGCAGAGGACAGACCAAAGACCTGTGTGTGTGTGCGTGTATACTTCCAAGACTCCAGTCCTCCAGTGGCCATGAGGTCACATTTACACCCCTCCACAGACAAACCCAGGTGCCATGTTGGTATGGACCAGGGGGAAGGGCAAGAATGTGAGAAGTTACCCCCAAGAAGTTGAGCTAAACTAATCAGATGAGAATACATTTAGATTTCCCTTGGGTGGAGGGGATGGGGCATGGGGGAAATGCTAGGATGAGCACTCCTGGGAAAGATTAGGTTAATTACAGGAAAAAGAAAAGGAAAGATAAATTTTCCTCTGCACGTCTGAATACAGTGTAAGTAAATTTTCTACCTCTCTTTATCATATTTTAATGATCATCCCCAGGCATAAAGCTTTTACCATATTTTTGTTCTTTCTTCAGAGTAAATTCCCAGACAGGCTATAATTAGGTTGAAAGTTTTAAAGTATCTTGATACATTCTGCCAGATTGCTTTCCAAAAGAAATGCAACAACGTTGACTCTTCAAAGCCATGTGTGTGAGAGTAACTAGTCCTCTTTGTCCAAACTTTCGAAGAACCCCTTTACATTTCCAGGAATGCTACTGAACATAGGATACACAGCAGGGTCGGGAAAATAAGCCCTGAGTCACACTACATGCTGGGGTCAAAGTTGAGCTCTTGTTGCAGCAAGGACCTGGAGTCAGACCGCTTAGGTCACAGCCTAGCAACCCCACCTCCAAGGAGTGCTAACTGGGCAAGGGCTTCTCTTTCTCAGCTATGAATGGGGATGAAAACCCCTACTTCATGGGGTCATAGTGAGGATTAAGTGAAATACATTTAGAAAGCACACTTTAACCAGCACCTAGTAAATGCCCAATAAATGTTAGCTATTTAATTTCAGCTTATAAACTCCTTCATGCTTCATCTGTCTCTGTTCCCTTAGGACTAGTAAAATGCCAAGCCTCTGGCAATGTTTCATAAACATCTGTTGAGTAAACACTGAATGAACACATGCACGTATTTTCATGCTCAGACACACTCGCCGACAAGGCAGGGAGAATTCCACAAGGCAAGCTGTGTGAAGCTCCATGATGTGAAGCCTCATGTACCAAGTGTCAGGAGCTCCTTTGGAGAGGAAGAGATGGGTGAGAGATGGGTAAGCTGGGGGTACACAGGCATCAGGCCAAAAATTCAGAGATGCACTATATGGGGACATTAAATTACAAATATAGAAAAGAATTAGAGGGATGGGGGTAGAGGAAAAAGAACACATTTTTCCACAGCTGACGTGGACATACAAGAGGATTTTTATACAACCAGCTGACCCAAATAGTAAAGCATTCCTGACAGTCAGGAAACCATTGTGTGAAAATTCGAACAGCAGAAAGCAGCCTGCCAGAGGCTGGGGATGGAGGTAAGATGTCTCTGGAAGGAAGAAGTGGGACTCAGAGAAGCTCTTACTAAAAGAAACCAGGACATTATTTTTCTAATGTTCAGAGTTTTGTGTGTCTTTAGGCATCAGCTTGCAGAAAATAAAAATGCTTTCCTATGGAAACAACCCAAATGCCCATGAACAGACAATTGGTTTAAGATGTGGTGTGTATACGTACACAGTGGAATATTACTCAGCCATAAAAAGAATGAAATATTTCCATTTGCAGCAACATGGATGGACCTAGAGAATGTCATACTAAGTGAAGTAAGTCAGACAGAGGAAGACAAATATCATATGATATCACTTATATGTGGACTCTAAAAAATTATACAAATGAATCTATATACAAAAAGAAACAGATTCACAGACATAGAAAATAAACTTATGGTTACCAAAGGAGAAAGAGGGAAGAATAAATTAGGAGTATGGGATTAACAGATACAAACTACTATACATAAAATAGATAAGCAACAAAGCATCTACTACATAACACAGGAAACGATATTCAATATCTTGTAATAACCTATCATGGAAAATAATCTGAAATATACATATATATCTGAATCACTTTGCTGTACACCTGAAACTGACACAATATTGTAAATCAACTATACTTCAATTAAAAAATATTTCAAAATACAGTGCTGTTCTAGGGCAGACAGGAACCCATACTGTGACCAGGTATGACTGGATCCTGTCCTTTTCTCAAGATGGGAGCCTTTTTGGAGATTAGTGTGTTCATTCTCATTCCTAAGGTCGTCTCTGGCCCTTGAGCTGTGGGTCCCTCTATGCTTGCCATTAGCCACAGGTGGTACCCATCCATATCTACCTGAAGGACACCTGCCTTTTCCATCAGGGTCTAGAAGGTTAATTGATGTTGTGGTAGGCCATATAATGCTTCCCAAAGATATCCGATTCTAATCCCTGAAACTGTGAATGTAACAGAGCAATAGGGACTTTGCAAATATGACTAGGGACTTTGCATCCTGAAATGGGGAGATTATCCTGAATTATCTGAGAAACATAATCACAAATGCCGTGATAAGAGGGAGATAGACAATATTTTATTTGACACTAAAAGAGGAGAAGGTGATGTGATGATGGAAGCAGAGATTAGAGTGATGAGACCACAAGCCAAGGCATGCCAACAGCCACCATCAGCTGAAAGAGGCAGGAACAGATTCTCCACTGGAGTCTCCAAAAGGAATCAACCCTTGTCCATACCTTGATTTTTAGACCCCGAAAACCATTTGGGACTTCCGGCTTCTAGAACTGTAAGAAAATAGATGTCTGTTGTTTTAAGCCACGATGTTTGTGATAATTTGTTACAAGAGCCCTAGGAAATTTACACAGAGGCCAAGCCATCCTGTCCCTTCTAATGCACCATGCTCCCTCTGGTCTCCACCAGCCCCACCCACTGTAAAGTGTCCATCCACAAAGTACTTTGCTGAAGGGTACACCCACCTCTGTAGAACAGCAGGATGCACTAGAGCTTGGACTTTGCCTTGTACCTCACAAAAGAAGGCAAGTCTGCACTTCGTCCTGCAAGCCTTCACCAGGAAGGTGGTCTCATGAACGCTCCACAGGAGCTTTCCCTCCTTGGGAAACCTGCCCCTTCTACTGGGAGAGATTTTGCCCCTTGGCTCACCCTTGTGTTGGTGAGAGGGTGGACGCTCACCTCTGACCCATCCCAAGGCTAACCGTCCTCCTAGCATGAGTGGAGGCAGGGCCCCACTAGCAAGAGCTACAGATTATCACAGGCGGCCTCCCTGATTCGCCTATGAAGAAGCACACCTCCCAAAACAGGCAAGAATTTTCCTTTGAGATAACCTGCTCTAATCCAGGCCTGTGGCCTTTGTTAAATGTTCCTGAATGTTGCTGGAACACGTGTTTTGTTTTGGTTTGGTTTGGTTTAGTTTGTGTTTTTAATTAGTTACCAGTATATAAGATCCAAATCTCCAGCTTCTTTTGAACATTCAGAAGGCATACATCACCGAGCCTGGATTTCCTCCAGCATCAGCTGGGACTCAGCTCAGCTGCCCCCTTTAGAGCAGGCATGACATCTCCCTTCTCCATTTCTCACACACAGCCTTCACCTTTCCCGCCCATCTCTTAAATTCTGACTGCTTTGCTCACTATGGGGGGCCCCTGAAGGAGGAACTTGGCTCTGGCCTCACTCTTTAGGCACTACAGACCCTCCATTTATTGCACTGCACAGGGTCAAGCTTTGTCCTTCTAAAGCCTGGAAACATTGTGCCAAATCTCACCAGCTCCTCCCTGCTCTTTGTTGTTGCCTAGGAGGGATCACACAAGCCTCCTGTTACATTCTCGGGGCTCTGAGTCTCCCTCCTCTGTGTGTAATAGGGAAAGGGAGCTGGGGAAAGTTAAGAGTTGGTCAAGAGGAATTTCTCTGGTCAAAAATCCCAACCCAAAAAATAATCCAAGAGACAGGAAGTGAGGAAAAGCACACATTCAGCAGATTCCAAAACCAGTGTTGCTTCCCAGTTTTAGGAGTATCTCTGTTCCTTCTCATGGAAGCTCAGTGCAAAAGGCAATAGAGTTTCCATCATTCTAGCCATTCCAAGTGGTTTCCAGGGACCCTCAAGGCATTAAAGCAGAGGCTAAATGAATCTGAGCAGGGCCTCCAACCACATCTTGTAGTTCATTACTTCCTCCATGGGGTTATCTCGGCCTCCAGCCCCCATGTTTCAGCAACACTCTGATGCCTGCCCTGGAATGGAGTTGCTTGGATGGTCAGAGCCCAGGGGCCCTAAGGAAATATACTAATAGTAAAAATTTAATTTCATTATAGCTTTCTTTTTAAAGTTTTTGTACTTTGGTATATTAAAATATGATACCCTGTTTTTTTAATTTGGATTTATATCATGAACAGCCAATTTGAACATTGCGATAAGCCTTTTCTATTTCTTTTGTAAATTGCCTGTTCATAGCCTTGGTACATTTTACTATTGTATAGTTTCTGATGGAGTTGTTAAAAGTTCTTTATAAATTAAGCACAACAGTTTGCTGTATTTGTCAGGACTGCTCTCCTTTAAGTTTTGTACACTGTTTAAGATTGGCCGAACTATTCCATTTTCTATGTCAAGTCTATCAAACTTTTCATTTGTGATTTTTCCATAGTGCTTATGCTGCAAGTTATTTTTTGTTGTTGTTCCAAAAGAGGATACATATTAACTTATTATTTCTTCTAGATATTTATGGTGACATTTGATTCATTATTTCTATAGTTCATCTGGAATTCAAAATGAAGTGTGGTATGAAGTAAACATCTAATTTAAATGTTCCCAAATGCTCATTTCCCAAACATCAACAGTTATTGAAAAGCTATTCTCTTGCCCCCATTTGTTTCAAAACTCAACAAATACTTATTTTCTACTATAAACCAAGTACTGTGCTGGGAGTTGATTATACAAGTTTGAACAAGGTGGACATGGCCACTAGTCTCATTGAGCTGGCAAATATCAAACAAACAATTGTAATTATACTGAAAATACTATGAGGACATTGGCAAGAGGAATCTAATTTGTTCCAGAAGGTCAGTGAAGGCGGCTCATCAGCAGTGATATTTGGAATGCTTCTTTCCTTGTATTAAGTTTTTAGATATACCAGTGTATGATTTAGAGCTATACTGACTGTTAAAAAATCAAGTTATCGGGAGGGAGGGGCAAGATGGCGGAAGAGTAAGACGCGGAGATCACCTTCCTCCCCACAGATACATGAGAAATACATCTACACGTGGAACTGCTCCTACAGAACACCCACTGAACGCTGGCAGAAGACGTCAGACCTCCCAAAAGGCAAGAAAATCCCCACGTACTTGGGTAGGGCAAAAGAAAAAAGAAATAACAGAGACAAAAGAATAGGGACGGGACCTGCACCAGTGGGAGGGAGCTGTGAAGGAGGAAAGGTTTCCACACACTAGGAAGCCCCTTCGTGGGCAGAGACTGCGGGTAGCAGAGGGGGGAAGCTTCGGAGCCACGGAGGAGAGCGCAGCCACAGTGGTGCGGAGGGCAAAGCGGAGATTCCCGCACAGAGGAGCGGTGCCGACCAGCACTCACCAGCCCGAGAGGCTTGTCTGCTCAGCCGCCGGGGCGGGCGGGGCCTGGGAGCTGGGGCTCGGGCTTCGGTGCTAGCCGGGAGGGAGTCCGGGAAAAAGACTGCAGCTGCCGAAGAGGCAAGAGACTTTTTCTTGCCTCTTTGTTTCGCGGCGCGCAAGGAGAGGGGATTCAGAGCGCCGCCTAAACGAGCTCCAGAGACGGGCGCGAGCCGCGGCTATCAGCACGGATCCCACAGCAACAGGGACGCAGAGGGAAAAACGGAGAGATTCCCGCACAGAGGCTCGGCGCCGAGCAGCACTCACCAGCCCGAGAGCCTTGTCTGCTCACCCGCCGGGGCGGGCGGGGGCTGGGAGCTGAGGCGCGGGCTTCGGTCGGATCCCAGGGAGAGGACTGGGGTTGGCTGCGTGAACACAGCCTGAAGGGTCTAGCGCACCACAACTAGCCGGGAGGGTGCACGAGAAAAAGTCTGCAGCTGCCGAAGAGGCAAGAGACTTTTTCTTGCCTCTTTGTTTCGCGGCGTGCAAGGAGAGGGGATTCAGAGCGCCGCTTAAACGAACTCCAGAGACGGGCGCGAGCCGCGGCTATCAGCGCGGACCCCAGAGACGGGCATGAGACGCTAAGGCTGCTGCTGCCACCACCAAACAGCCTGTGGGCGAGCACAGGTCATTCTCCACACCGCCCCTCCCAGGAGCCTGTGCAGCCCACCACGGCCAGGCTCCCGTAATCCGGGGACAACTTCCCCGGGAGAGCGCACGGCGCGCCTCAGGCTGCTGCAACGTCACGCCGGCTTCTGCCGCCGCAGGCTCGCCCCGCCTCCTCCGTACCGCTCCCTCCCCCCGGCCTGACTGAGCCAGAGCCCCCGAAGCAGCTGCTCCTTTAACCCCGTTCTGTCTGGGCGGGGAACAGACGCCCTCAGGGGACCTACATGCAGAGGCGGGTCCAAATCCAAAGCTGAACCCCGGGAGCTGTACGAACAAAGAAGAGAAAGGGAAATCTCTCCCAGCAGCCTCAGAAGCAGCGGATTAAATCTCCACCATCAACTTGATGTACCTGCATCTGTGGAATACCTGAATAGACAACGAATCATCCCAAATTTAGGAGGTGGACTTTGGGAGCAGGATATATTAACTTTCCCCCTTTTCCTTTTTTTTGTGAGTGTAGATGTGTATGCTTCTGGGTGAGATTTTGTCTGTATAGCTTTGCTCTCACCGTTAGTCCTAGGGTTAGGTCCATCCGTTTTTTTTTTTTTTTTTTTTTGGCTTAAAAATTTTTTTTTCCCTAATAAATGTTTTCTTAATAATTTTTTCCTTATTTTCTATTTTTAAAAAAATTTTTAATAAGTTTTTTCATATTTTTTATTTTAAAAAATTAAAAAATTTTTTTTCTTAATAAATTTTTTCTAAATAATTTTTTTCTTATTTTTAGTATAAAAAATTAATAAATCTATTTTTAAAAATTAAAAATTTTTTTTTCTTAATAAATTTACTCTTAATAATTTTTTTTCTTATTTTTTATTATAATTGCTTTATTTTATTTTATTTTATCCTCTTTTTTTCTTTCTTTCCATTTTTTCTCCCTTTTATTCTGAGCCGTGTGGATGAAAGGCTCTTGGTGCTCCAGCCAGACATCAGGGCTGTGCCTCTGAGGTGGGAGAGCCAACTTCAGGACACTGGTCCACAAGAGACCTCCCAGCTCCACGTAATACCAAACGGCGAAAATCTCTCACAGATCTCCATCTCAACATCAAGACCCAGCTTCACTCAACGACCAGCAAGCTACAGTGCTGGACACCCTATGCCAAACAACTAGCAAGAGAGGAACACAGCCCCATCCATTAACAGAGAGGCTGCCTAAAATCATAATAAGGCCACAGACACCCCAAAACACACCACCAGACGTGGACGAACCCACCAGAAAGACAACATCCAGCCTCATCCACCAGAACACAGGCACTAGTTCCCTCCACCAGGAAACCTACACAACCCACTGAACCAACCTTAGCCACTGGGGACAGATACCAAAAACAACGGGAACTACGAACCTGCAGCCTGTGAAAAGGAGACCCCAAACACAGTAAGATAAGCAAAATGAGAAGACAGAAAAACACACAGCAGATGAAGGAGCAGGGTCAAAACACACCAGACCTAACAAATGAAGAGGAAATAGGTAGTCTACCTGAAAAAGAATTCAGAATAATGATAGTAAGGATGATCCAAAGTCTTGGAAATAGAATAGACAAAATGCAAGAAACATTTAACAAGGACGTAGAAGAACTAAAGAGGAACCAAGAAACGATGACAAGCACAATAAATGAAATTAAAAATACTCTAGATGGGATCAATAGCAGAATAACTGAGGCAGAAGAACGGATAAGTGACCTGGAAGATAAAATGGTGGAAATAACTACTGCAGACCAGAATAAAGAAAAAAGAATGAAAAGAACTGAGGACAGTCTCAGAGACCTCTGGGACAACATTAAACGCACCAACATTCGAATTATAGGGGTCCCAGAAGAAGAAGAGAAAAAGAAAGGGACTGAGAAAATATTTGAAGAGATTATAGTTGAAAACTTCCCTAATATGGGAAAGGAAATAGTTAATCAAGTCCTGGAAGCACAGAGAGTCCCATACAGGATAAATCCAAGGAGAAACACACCAAGACACATATTAATCAAACTATCAAAAATTAAATATAAAGAAAACATATTAAAAGCAGCAAGGGAAAAACAACAGATAACACACAAGGGCATCCCCATAAGGTTAACAGCTGATCTTTCAGCAGAAACGCTGCAAGCCAGAAGGGAGTGGCAGGATATACTTAAAGTGATGAAGGAGAAAAACCTACAACCAAGATTGCTCTACCCAGCAAGGATCTCATTCAGATTTGATGGAGAAATTAAAACCTTTACAGACAAGCAAAAGCTGAGAGAGTTCAGCACCACCAAACCAGCTTTACAACAAATGCTAAAGGAACTTCTCTAGGCAAGAAACACAAGAGAAGGAAAACACCTACAATAACAAACCCAAAACATTTAAGAAAATGGGAATAGGAACATACATATCGATAATTACCTTAAATGTAAATGGATTAAATGCTCCCACCAAAAGACACAGACTGGCTGAATGGATACAAAAACAAGACCCATATATATGCTGTCTACAAGAGACCCACTTCAGACCTAGAGACACATACAGACTGAAAGTGAGGGGATGGAAAAAGATATTCCATGCAAATGGAAATCAAAAGAAAGCTGGAGTAGCAATTCTCATATCAGACAAAATAGACTTTAAAATAAAGACAATTACAAGAGACAAAGACGGACACTATATAATGATCAAGGGATCGATCCAAGAGGAAGGTATAACAATTGTAAATATTTATGCACCCAACATAGGAGCACCTCAATACATAAGGCAAATACTAACAGCCATAAAAGGGGAAATCGACAGTAACACAATCATAGTAGGGGACTTTAACACCCCACTTTCACCAATGGACAGATCATCCAAAATGAAAATAAATAAGGAAACACAAGCTTTAAATGATACATTAAACAAGATGGACTTAATTGATATTTATAGGACATTCCACCCAAAAACAACAGAATACACATTTTTCTCAAGTGCTCATGGAACATTCTCCAGGATAGATCATATCTTGGGTCATAAATCAAGCCTTGGTAAATTTAAAAAAATTGAAATCGTATCAAGTATCTTTTCCGACCACAACGCTATGAGACTAGATATCAATTACAGGAAAAGATCTGTAAAAAATACAAACACATGGAGGCTACACAATACACTACTTAATAACGAAGGGATCACTGAAGAAATCAAAGGGGAAATCAAAAAATACCTAGAAACAAATGACAATGGAGACACGACGATCCAAAACCTATGGGATGCAGCAAAAGCAGTTCTAAGAGGGAAGTTTATAGCAATACAAGCCTACATCAAGAAACAGGAAACATCTCGAATAAACAACCTAACCTTGCACCTAAAGCAATTAGAGAAAGAAGAACAAAAAAACCCCAAAGCTAGCAGAAGGAAAGAAATCATAAAGATCAGATCAGAAATAAATGAAAAAGAAATGAAGGAAACAATAGCAAAAATCAATGAAACTAAAAGCTGGTTCTTTGAGAAGATAAACAAAATTGATAAACCATTAGCCAGACTCATCAAGAGAAAAAAGGAGAAGACTGAAATTAATAGAATTAGAAATGAAAAAGGAGAAGTAACCACTGACACTGCAGAAATACAAACGATCATAAGAGATTACTACAAGCAACTCTATGCTAATAAAATGGACAACCTGGAAGAAATGGACAGATTCTTAGAAATGCACAACCTGCCGAGACTGAACCAGGAAGAAATAGAAAATATGAACAGACCAATCACAAGCACTGAAATTGAAACTGTGATTAAAAATCTTCCAACACACAAAAGCCCAGGACCAGATGGCTTCACAGGCGAATTCTATCAAACATTTAGAGAAGAGCTAACACCTATCCTTCTCAAACTCTTCCAAAATATTGCAGAGGGAGGAACACTCCCCAACTCATTCTACGAGGCCACCATCACCCTGATACCAAAACCAGGCAAAGATGTCACAAAGAAAGAAAACTACAGGCCAATATCACTGATGAACATAGATGCAAAAATCCTCAACAAAATACTAGCAAACAGAATCCAACAGCACATTAAAAGGATCATACACCATGATCAAGTGGGGTTTATTCCAGGAATGCAAGGATTCTTCAATATACGCAAATCAATCAACGTGATACATCATATTAACAAATTGAAGGAGAAAAACCATATGATCATCTCAATAGATGCAGAGAAAGCTTTCGACAAAATTCAACACCCATTTATGATAAAAGTCCTGCAGAAAGTAGGCATAGAGGGAACTTTCCTCAACATAATAAAGGCCGTATATGACAAACCCACAGCCAACATTGTCCTCAATGGTGAAAAACTGAAACCATTTCCACTAAGATCAGGAACAAGACAAGGTTGCCCACTGTCACCACTATTATTCAACATAGTTTTGGAAGTGTTAACCACAGCAATCAGAGACGAAAAAGAAATAAAAGGAATACAAATCGGAAAAGAAGAAGTAAAGCTGTCGCTGTTTGCATATGACATGATACTATACGTAGAGAATCCAAAAGATGCTACCAGAAAACTACTAGAGCTAATCAATGAATTTGGTAAAGTAGCAGGATACAAAATTAATGCACAGAAATCTCTTGCATTCCTGTCTACTAATGATGAAAAATCTGAAAGTGAAATTAAGAAAACACTCCCGTTTACCATTGCAACAAAAAGAATAAAATACCTAGGAATAAACCTACCTAAGGAGACAAAAGACCTGTATGCAGAAAATTATAGGACACTGATGAAAGAAATTAAAGATGATACAAATAGATGGAGAGATATACCATGTTCTTGGATTGGAAGAATCAACATTGTGAAAATGACTCTGCTACCCAAAGCAATCTACAGATTCAATGCAATCCCTATCAAACTACCACTGGCATTTTTCACAGAACTAGAACAAAAAATTTCACAATTTGTATGGAAACACAAAAGACCCCGAATAGCCAAAGCAATCTTGAGAACGAAAAATGGAGCTGGAGGAATCAGGCTCCCTGACTTCAGACTATATTACAAAGCTACAGTAATCAAGACAGTTTGGTACTGGCACAAAAACAGAAATATAGATCAATGGAACAGGATAGAAAGCCCAGAGATAAGCCCACGCACATATGGTCACCTTATCTTTGATAAAGGAGGCAAGCATATACAGTGGAGAAAAGACAGCCTCTTCAATAAGTGGTGCTGGGAAAATTGGACAGGTACATGTAAAAGTATGAAATTAGAACACTCCCTAACACCATACACAAAAATAAACTCAAAATGGATTAAAGACCTAAGTGTAAGGCCAGACACTATCAAACTCTTAGAGGAAAACATAGGCAGAACACTGTATGACATAAGTCACAGCAAGATCCTTTTTGACCCAGGTCTTAGAGAAATGGAAATAAAAACACAAATAAACAAATGGGACCTAATGAAACTTAAAAGCTTTTGCACAGCAAAGGAAACCATAAACAAGACCAAAAGACAACCCTCAGAATGGGAGAAAATATTTGCAAATGAAGCAACGGACAAAGGATTAATCTCCAAGATTTACAAGCAGCTCATGCAGCTCAATAACAAAAAAACAAACAACCCAATCCAAAAATGGGCAGAAGACCTAAATAGACATTTCTCCAAAGAAGAGATACAGATTGCCAACAGACACATGAAAGAATGCTCAACATCATTAATCATTAGAGAAATGCAAATCAAAACTACAATGAGGTATCATCTCACACCGGTCAGAATGGCCATCATCAAAAAATCTAGAAACAATAAATGCTGGAGAGGGTGTGGAGAAAAGGGAACACTCTTGCACTGTTGGTGGGAATGTAAATTGATACAGCCACTATGGAGAACAGTATGGAGGTTCCTTAAAAAACTAAAAATAGAACTACCATATGACCCAGCAATCCCACTACTGGGCATATACCCTGAGAAAACCATAATTCAGAAAGAGTCATGTACCAAAATATTCATTGCAGCTCTGTTTACAATAGCCAGGACATGGAAGCAACCTAGGTGTCCATCATCGGATGAATGGATAAAGAAGATGTGGCACATATATACAATGGAATATTACTCAGCCATAAAAAGAAATGAAATGGAGGTGTTTGTAATGAGGTGGATGGAGTTAGAGTCTGTCATACAGAGTGAAGTAAGTCAGAAAGAGAAAAACAAATACAGTATGCTAACACATATATATGGAATCTAAGGGAAAAAAAAAAAAAAAAAGAGGTCATGAAGAACCTAGTGGCAAGATGGGAATAAAGACACAGACCTACTAGAGAATGGACTTGAGGATATGGGGAGGGGGAGGGGTGAGATGTGACAGGGTGAGAGAGTGCCATGGACATATATACACTACCAAATGTAAAATAGATAACTAGTGGGAAGCAGCCGCATAGCACAGGGAGATCAGCTCGGTGCTTTGTGACCACCTAGAGAGGTGGGATAGGGAGGGTGGGAGGGAGGGAGATGCAAGAGGGAAGAGATATGGCAACATATGTATATGTGTAACTGATTCACTTTGTTGTAAAGCAGAAGCTAGCACACCATTGTAAAGCAATTATACTTCAATAAAGATGTTTAAAAAAAAAAAATCAAGTTATCAATTCTTACACTAATTCTACACTGATATAATTATAATAGCTTAATAATATATATTAACATCTGACACAGCAAGTTCCCCTTCCAGGACTCTTACTTTTCAATGTGTATTTTGGTTTTGGTTTCGGTGGGATTTTTTTAATACTCTTGCCTGAAAATTTTAAATAAATTTAAAATCACTTCATTAAGTTACAAAAGTAATTGCCACATTACTTAAACTAGGATTCTATTAAATATATTCATATACCTGAGAAAAATTCTGCACAGTGGTTTGATATTTCTCTTCATTTATACAAAATTTTATTTCTTAACATCTCTCATAAAGTTTTATAATTGTATTCATATAAAGTTACATGATTCTTGTTAAGATTTTTCCTGGGCATTTTTGTTTTGGGTTGCTATTCAAAATAGGAGAGATTATGTCAATATAGAAGGATCCTGGAGAACTCTGTGGAAAAGCAGGATATATTTGATGTTGGCCTTGAAATGCTGGCAGAACTTGGACAAATGAAATATGTCCATGTTCCCTGAGAAGGGAATTCTGGATATAGGCAATAGCATAAGGATAAAAAATAAAAATATATTTTTTTAAAAAGCCAAAGAGACATGAAAACATAGAATACATTTGTGGGAACAAAGCAAAAGCTATCTTAAGTCCATTACATTTTAGAGCTGAAAGAGAATTGGTTGAACTTTTCATTTTGTAGGTGAGAAATATGATGATAAGTGACTTTCTAAGGTCATTCAACTAAATGGTAGTAGAGCCCAGAGAAAAACCTGAGTGTTCTTGAGTCCATTTTCTTTTCATTTCCCTTTTCATTTTTTACCTCCAAGGCTTTAAGATTCAAAATCCTGCTTCAGATAATTGCACTTATTTTCACCTACATAAAACATTTACTTACATTTTTATATATAGCCAAGTGGTTCATCCTCCTACCAAACCCCTACACTGAAGCTTGTGCTCTAGACTTTAAAAAACTTCCTTGTTCCCCAAAAGGATCTGGCTTCTACTTCCATCTATAAATGTAACAACTGCTGCAAGAAAAGTCATCCTCCATTAACAACAAATAAACCAGACAAAATATTTAAAACAACTGTTTTCAGACATTGGAAAACAGGCAGTCCAGGATTGTGATCCTTGAGGGAAAGGAAGCGAATATAGTGAGCCCTGTAATTGCCCTATCCCAACTTACTGCCTAGAGACAGTTTTCTTTCTGCAGTGCAGGGAGCAAACTTCAAAGTCTGGTGGTATCACTGAGCTGTGGAGATAAGACAGGAGTTCAGGAGGACCAAGGCAGTAGAAATTAGCAACACAGAATAATGGAGGAAAAAGAGCTTCACATAGGGAGCTTTGGAGAGCTGCAGAGAGGTCACTTTGAGTATTTAGCTGAGAAAGGGTCTATGCATACGTGGGCTAAAACAACATAAGGTCAGGGGGAAAACTGCTGGAAAACTGTTGTCTGAACAGTTCCCAGAACTCACATGGGAATTATTCACATTCCCACCAACTAGAGTTGAAAAGCTTTGGGACACACAAGATATTGGGTAGTCTTCAGAAGGATCATGCCTTAATATCATGGCTAAATTAACCCTAAAGTACAAGATAATCTAATCCTATCATAACAAATTTAAGGGTAAGCCTCAAAAGTACGAAAGTGGTCTATAAGCAACTTATTTGCATGCCAAAACTAAGTCCAGCACTCAATAAGAAACAGAACAAAATAGAGCACAAAGCAATGTAGACTTACAATGTCATCTAATCAATAATTGCTAGACATACAATAACCAAGAGAAAAAGCAATCAATAGAAATAGACTCAAAAATGACAGAGATGATGGAATTAGTGGCTAAGGACCTTAAAACAGCTATTATAAATATTATAGATGTACTCAAAATTTAGAGGAAGATATGAATACAATGAAAATGAATAGAAGATATAAAACGATTAAATGAAATGTCTAGAGATAGAAAATAAAATATCTGAAATGAAAAGTTATCTAGATGGGATTAATAACACATTAGACAGTGTGAGAAAGACAGTAGCAGTGAACCTGATGAAATTACAATAGAACCTAAGTAAAATGGGCTCTTTGTGAATTGTTTCTGGCTCCTAAGGAGGAGGTGTGGACAGAAATTGAGGTTCACAAGTCATCAGATCGAGGAGAATCATACTCAAGAAACTACACTGAGCAGCATCATCTGTACTTGGACCTGATATGGATAATAATAATCTGGACTTCAAGACAATGCTACTTGGCAGTGCTGGGACTAGGGCACAGCTTAAGTGAGAAGAGATTAAGATGGCAGACTAGGAGCATGTGGAACTCACCTCCCTCCACAGACACATCAAAAATACATCTAGAGGTGGAAAAATTCTCACTGAAAACTAACTAAAGACTGGCAGAAAAACTCCTGTACCACCAAGACTGTAAGAAAGATCCACACAGAATTGAGCAGAAAAGAAAGAGAAGCAATTAGGTCAGGACCTGTGCTCTTGGGAGGAGACTCAGAAGAAGAGGGGGATTACAGAGTAGCTAGGGAGTGAGCACTTTGAGCCACATATTGGGTGCACAAGCCCTGGGGTCTGACACCAGGAAGATGAGTTCCCTAGGCTGGTTGGAGGGCCTGTGGTATTAACAGGAAGGCTGAGGGAAGCCTAGATTCCACTCGTGATGAGCATGCACACGTTGGCTTACTCTTGACACAGGGCAGAGTGGAAGATTGAAACTGTATGGGTCACTGGATGGTTTCCCATAACCACCCCAGCACATGCCCCAGCTCAACTTGAGTGACTTCTCTGGCCCCACTTGCATCACAACACAGCTCCACAGTGGATCAAGGGCTGCCGTGGCCAAAGGGAGAGCTTGGCTGTGAAGCACAAAGGTAGCTCAGACCCAACACATTATCTGAGCTGGACGGAAGCAGACATTACTGGCATTTACAAAAGGCAGCACATCAGAAGCGGTCCAGGTCTCTGACTGCTGCCAGACAACCACAGCCTGCACCCAGACCCACATCAAGCACACACAGTGGCCCCACCTGCTCTGCGTCACAGCTCTACACTATGGCAAGGGCAGCAGAAGTTGAGGGGAGAGCTCAGCTGTGAAAGACACAGGCAGCTTGATCCAGAGCAGCATCTGATCAGGTTGAGGACAGCCATTACTTGTCCTTACTCAGGCAGCACATCAGAAGTGGTCTGGGTCACTGACTATGGCCAAGGCTGACAAAGACCATGCCCAGAACCAAAATGAGCATCCACACCAGTCCTCTTGATCCAGCACTACTCTTCTCTGGGGCGAGGGTGCCACCTGGAAGTGGGGGAGCACACACTTAAAGGGAAGAGAGCCAGCTTGGACAGAACTCTCAGGACTTCTTCTCCAGCAACTTGGGACCTGACCTTGCCCCCAATAGGGCAGGGACAGCCACTGAGCAAAGAGGAAGCCCCAGGTCATACCTGGGTCTGGCCCTAGCCCCTCCATCTGCAGCCCCAACTCCTACCAAGGTAATAGCTGCCAGCATACCCTAGGGAAAGACATGACTTGTGTTCACATCAGATCCAACTCTCCCACCAAAGCCAATGGACACATGCAGACTGTATAGGAATGCTCCCACAAAATGACACCCCTCAAGACCACAGTAAGTAACTGTTTCAATGAATTTTTTGGAGACAGAGAATGGTAAGCAAAATGAAAAGACAAAGGAATTGGTTTCAATTGAAAGAGAAAAAAAAAAAAACTAATGAAACAGAAATTAACAATTTACCAGATAAAGTGTTCAAAACGTTACTAATAAGAATGCTAACTGATTAAGGGAAAAGAATAGATTAACACAGTGAGAATTTTAACTAGGAACTAGAAAATATAAACAGGAACCATTCAGAACTGAAGAATGTATTAACAGAAATGAAAAACACACCAGAAGGAATTAACAGCAGACTAGATACAGAAGAATGCATAAGTGATCAAGAATATAGAATAATGGAAATCAGCCAATCAAAACAGCAAAAAGAAAAACAAATTTTAAAATGAGAGCAGTTTAAAGGACCTCTGAGACAACATCAGCATGCCAACATTCACATTATAGGGGTCCTAGAGGGAGAAGAGAAAGAGAAAGGGATCAAAAATGTATTTGATAAAATTATGGCTAAAAACACCCCACGCCTGAAGAAGGAAACAGATATCCAGGTACAGGAAGCACAGAGGGTTCCAAACAAGATGAAATCAAACAGACCCAAAACAAGACATATCAAAATTAAAATGACAAAAGTTTAGATAAAGAGAAAATTCTAAAGGCAGCAAGAGAAAATCAAAGAGTCATATACAAGGAGACCCCCATAAGGCTATAAGCTAATTTTTCTGCAGAAAGTTTGTAGACCAGAAGAGACTGGCAGGATATACTCAAAGTGCTGAAAGGAGAAAATCTGCAAACTAGGATACTCTATCCAGCAAGATTATCATTTAGAACTGAGGGAGAGATAAAGAAATTCTCAGACAAGCAAAAACAAAAAGAGTTCATCAATACTAAACCTACCCTAAAAGAAATGTTAACAAGTCTTCTCTAAGTGGAAAAGAAAAATCTATGTCAAGAAGTAGGTATCTATAGGAAAGGAAAAACACCACTAGTAAAAGGAAATATATAATAAAGGCTGAGATTCAACAAATTAAATAAGCTAGTATGAAGATTAAAGGCAAAAAATTGTAATATCAACTATAACTACATTAATCAGTAAAGTGATGAACATAAAGATATAAAATATCACATCAAAAACACAATTTGAGAGAGGGGAGTAAAAAAATGTAGATATTTTAGAATGTGTTTGAACTTAAATGACTACCTGTTTAAACAAGTAGATATAGTTCAAGATATATAAATTCCATGGCAACTAAAAACCAAAACCTACAATAGATACATGAAAACTAGAGAGACAGGAACACATGCATACCACTAAAGAAAATCATTAAACTACAAGGGAAGAAACTAAAAGAAGAAAAGAACAGAGAAGAACTCCAAAACAGCCAGAAAACAAGTAACAAAATGGCAGTAAGTATTCAATACATACATATCAATAATCACTTTAAATATCAGTGTACTAAATGCTCCAATCAAAAGACATAGGTAGCTGATTAGATAAAAAAAAAAAAAGACCCATCTATATGCTGCTTATGAGAGACTCAATTCAGAGCTAAAGACACACACAGACTGAAAGTGAGAAGATGGAAAAAGGTATTTCGTGCAAATGGAAACACCATAAAAAGTGGGGGAAGCACTCATATCAGACAAAATAGACTTTAAAGCAAAGTCTATAACAAAAGACAAAGAAGGGCATTATATAATGTTAAAGGAATCAATATAAGAAGAGTATATAACACTCATTTAAAAATATGCATCTCATATAGGAGCACCTAACTATATGAAACAAATATTAACAGACGTAAAGGGAGAAATCAACAATTTGAATTTGACACATAGTTAGACACATAGTTCAATAGAACAGAATAGAGAGCCCAGAAATAAACCCATGTTTATATGCTCAATTTATCTACAGCAAAGGAGGCAAGAATATACAATGGGGAAAAGCTAGTCTCTTCAATAAGTGGTGCTGGGAAAACTGGGTAGCTACATGTAAAAGAGTGAAATTAGAACATTTTCTCATACCATACACAAAAATGAACTCAAAATGGGTTAAAGACCTAAATGTAAAACTCCTAGAGGAAAACATAGACAGAACACTCTTTGACATAAAACACAGCAATATTTTTGTGGATCTGTCTCCTAAGGCAAAAGAAACAAAACAAAGATAAACAAATGTGACCTAATTAAATTAAAACTTTTGCACAGCAATGAAAACCATTGACAAAACAGAAAGCCAAACTACTGAATGGGAGAAAGTATGTGTAAACGATGTGACCAATAAAGGGTTAATATCCAAAGTATATAAACAACTCATGACTTAATATCAAAAAGACAAACAACCTGATTAAAAATGGGCAGAAGACCTGAAAAGACATTTCTCCAAAGAGGATAGTCAATTGGCCAACAGGCACATGAAAATAAATAAATCCTTGAGATTGCTAATCATCAGAGAAATGCAAATCAAAACCACAATGAGGGACTTTCTTGGTGGCACAGTGGTTAAGAATCTGCCTGCCAATGCAGGGGACATGCATTTGAGCCCTGGTCTGGGGAGATCCCACATGCCACGGAGCAACTAACCCCTGTGCCACAACTACTGAGCCTGTGCTCTAGAGCCTGTGAGCCACAAATACTGAACCTGCATGCCACAACTACTGAAGCCCACGTGCCTAAAGCCCGTGCTCCACAACAAGAGAAGGCACTGCAGTGAGAAGCCTGCACACCAAAACGAAAAGTAGCCCCCACTCACTGCAACTAGAGAAAGCCCCCATGCAGCAATTAAGACCCAACGCAGCCAAAAATAAATTAAATTTTTAAAAAAACGCAATTAAACGTCACCTCACACCTGTCAGATTGCCTATCATCAGAAAAAGTCTACAAGTAACAAATGCTGGTGAGAATGTGGAGAAAAGTGAACCGTAGTACACTCTCAGTGGGAATGTAACTTTTTGCAGCCACAATGGAAAACAGTATAGTGGTTCCTTGAAAAACTAAAAAAGGAACTACCATATGATCAAGCAATCCCACTGTTAGGTATATATCCAAAGAAAACAAAAACACTAATTTGAAAAGATGTATTTACCCCAGTGTTCATAGCAGCATTATTTACAATAGCCAAGATATGGAAGTAAGCTAAATGTCCATCAACAGATGAATGGATAAGGATGTCATATATGTATATGCAATGGAATATTACTCAAAAATAAAAAAGAATGAAATTCTGCCATTTGCAGCAATGTGGATGGACCTAGAATGTATTATGCTGAGTGAAATAAGCCAGACAGGGAAAGATAAATACTCTATGTTATCACTTACATGTGGAATCTAAAAAATAAAACAAATACATATAACAAAACAGAAACAGACTCACAGATATAGACAAAAAACTGGTGGTTACCAGTGGGGAAAGGGAAGGAGGAGGGGCAAGATAGGTGTATCTAATTGAGAGATACAAACTACTATGCATAAAACAAATAAGCAGCAAAGATATATTATGCCACACAGGTAAATATACCTATTATTTTGTAATAACTTTAAATGGAGTATAATCTATAAAAATATTGAATCACTGTGTTGTACTCCTGAAATTAATATAATATTGTAATTCAACTGTACTTCAATTTAAAAAAGAAAGAAACTAACTAAAATGAAGTAGCAGGAGATAAAAGACTGAAATAAAATAATCAGAGTCACAGTGATATATAACAATACCTATAGAACTAATGTAATTGGAGTCTCACAGAAAGAGGAGGAAGAGTCAGAAAAATTATTTGAAGGAATAGAGGCTATTTTTCCAAATTTGATGAAAACTATAATCCCACAAATCCAAGAAGCTCAGCAAACCCTAACCAGTAGAAACATTTAAAAAGAAGAAAAAAAACAAGGCACATCCTAATCAGATTGCTGAATACCAACATTAAAGAGAAAATCTCAAAAGCAGCCAGAGGGAAAAAAAAAAAGACAAGTATATACAGAGGAACAAAATATACCACCCATGTACCTAGCTCAATGAATGGGCCTTTCTTTGTTGCACCTGGACTGACCTTCAGCATCACCCAGTGTCTGCTGACTACTACTGCATTTCACACATGATTAGGTCATGTATTATGGATGTTTTCCATACATTTTATTCTGGGTTGCATTTTTCCATTAGGATAATAGGATAAGGGTCTCTGCACATCCCAATTACCAAATCTTTAAAAGAATCTGTTGACAAATGGAAAGTTTTTAACCATCTACTATAAAATAGACCATATAGATACATAGGTTCTTATGAACCATTTTCTATATTTAAATATTAATCTTGGAACAATATTTACATATACCCTCCTGGAGTGTATGAGACTGTTGGGAAGGAAAGAGAAATCCTTCATAAGCTTTTAAGCACTGAAATATTAACTGATTTCTCAACCACTCTTGTGCATTTGAAAAGTAAAACAGCAGAACCAAGCAGAGAAATAAAAGAATAGAAACGCCCACACCTCCTCCCGTACTACACTAGTTCCTCAGAACCCTCTCAGAGGCAGGCTCTCCTCAGAGACAACACTCATTCCTTCTCACGCCTCCCATTGTGTTACTAGTTCCCAAATACACACACCCAGTCTTAAGTGTCTGCTCACGTATCTCTAACCACCTGATTCCAAAGTGTCTCCTCTCCCCTGAGTTCCCTTTCTCATTGGATAGCATCATCATCAACTCAGATGCCAAAACCAGAAAACTGAGTGTCAAACTTGATAGCTCCTTTTTCCTCAAACCTCACATCAAATAAATTGTTTTTCCTGCCCAGTGTAATCATCTCACTTCTGAAAAGTTTCTGTACCCTTGCCTAAGAATTTAATCTAACCTTTTTCACTTTAATTATATTTTTAATTTTATGTAAAACTTTATGACTCATTAGGAAAAACAGCCAGTCCCCAAACTTTTCCACCATCCTACTCCCTTGATGCTCAATGGCAATCACTTTTCATCCTTTTTAGCTATTTCGGTGTTTACAAAATACCAACAGCATTCTTACATTACAATTTCTTGATATTTCAGATTTAGATATTATCTATTAAGTTCCTATCATGGAGAATAAAGATTTAGCTATCTTCCCAACAACTATCTCCCAAACCCACACAAACACATACACACACACAAACTTTCCCTCCCTCATCCTCTGAAATAATTTTTTTTTTTTTTTTTTAAACATCTTTATTGAAGTATAATTGCTTTACAATGGTGTGCTAGCTTCTGCTTTACAACAAAGTGAATCAGTTACACATATACATATGTTGCCATATCTCTTCCCTCTTGCATCTCCCTCCCTCCCACCCTCCCTATCCTTCTGAAATAATTATATTGAAATGTGGGGTTGAATTCATAATCAAGTTAACATGACTAGGACCATGTAAATATTGTTCATAGGGAGCCATGCAGTATACAACAATTAAATTTCCTCTCTTATGTAAATAATATTTTTCTCTTGACTTAATAATTGTTTCAGTTTTAAGAGCAATGTCAGGATGAATAATGGCTCTCAAAGATATCCAGGTTCTAATCCTTGGAACCAGTGAATGTAACCCTTTATGGCAAAAGAAAATTTGCAGATGTGATTTTAAATAATTAAGGATCTTGAGATGTAGAGATTATTCTAGATTAACCAAGTGGGTGCTAGATGTAATCACAAGTACCTGTGTTAGAAAGAGATTCTACTACAAAAAAGAAAAGGTGATGTAAACTCAGCCAAGAGAGATTTGATGGAGAAAGGGTCTGTGAGCCAAGGAATGGAAGGAATGCAGCCCTGTAAACTAGAAAAGGCAAGGAAATGGATTGCTATTAAATGCTTGTTATTAAGTGCTTGTTATTCGTTTATTCTCCAATTCTCCACCAGCAGTGTAAGTCTGGTCTCAAATCATTCAAACACATCAGCTTGGGTATCGATTTCATCTTCTTAGAGACTTCACTCCCTGAGCCCTCCCTCAGCCTGCTCAGTCCAGACTGCTGCTATCCAGGTCTGCTGCAGACCTGGTGGCCTGAGGGCTCCCTGCACCATCATCCAAGTGGATCTGGTCACCCCCTTCCTGTTTTGGACTCCCTACTTCCTGGATCTTATTTCTCCCTCCCTAACTTTATATTACTCCCTCACTTACTCCACTCATCCCCTGAGGAAACAAAACTTCTGAAACCTTGCCTGTTTGAAATGCTGTATTCAAGACTCATGCTTGATTTATATTTCGTCTGAGTATAGAATTACAGTTTGGACATAATGGAACTTAGAAGACATTCTTCCTTAGTCTTCTAGCTTTCATTTTTGCCCTTAAGAAGTTGAAAACCATTCTGATTCCTGAACTGATGTATATGACCACTTTTCTCTTAAGGGAAGGTCTTAGGATCCTCTCTTTGGCCCAGTGTTCTGAAATTTCACATTTAATGTGCACTGTAATGGGTTTTGTTTGACCCATTGTGCTGAGCACTTTCAATCTGAAAACTCATATTCCTCAATTCTAGGAAATTTTCTTGAATTACTTCTTTGATGATTTCCTTTAATTTTCTTGTTGTAAAATTATTTGTCTTAAATTTGGACCTCCAAGTCTTGCTCTCTAGTTTTCTTACCGCTCTTATTCTATTCTCCATCTTCTTTTTTTCCTATTCTACTTTCTGAAACATTTCCTCATTTTGTCTTCCAAACCTTTTATTGAGTTTTTTACATCTTCTATAATAACTTTCATTACAAAGATCTCTTTTTGATAATCTTAATGTCCTTTTCTCTGGTAGATTTGTCTATCCTTGTTTTATACATGAAATGTCATCTCATTTCTCTTAGAGTATACTTTTTTTAAAAAAAAATGTATTCTATTTTTCTACACTTTCTCTTCCTTCTGAAAGCTTTTGTGGTTTTTTTCTGATTATTTTGACTCTTGCTTTCATGTCAAGGCTCACCTCAAATATATCTGTTTATGGTTTGTCATACTGTCATTTTTAAGAAGGATACACTAAAAACCTGACTGGAAGTTTGTACACAGGTATGTAGCTTATCACCTAGTAAGCCTCACTGTAGTGTGATACAACAGGGCCAAGCTGTTTCCTTGCAGATTCATAACTAACATTATTGGTACTACTTTTCTATTGTGCAGATATTTTCCAGGGCTAAATTTTTAAATTTCCTGCCAGAAGTTTGGGGGTGGGAGATAAGTGTAAACCCAACTGTGACCAGTTTGGAAGGCAAGTGGGGGAAAGAGATTGAGGGTATGGATATCATTGTTCAGAACATCAACCTTCAGTTAATTCCCCTATTTTCATTGGAACCCCCAAACTTTACTGTGCTTGGTGTTCCTAAATATAGAGTCTCACTGGTTTAACCTCTTCAGGGAGTTAGTTACCATCTTATGCAGGAGTGTCTAGTGATATTTCTAAAAATATTTTATTATGGCTTTCTCTTGTATATCACTCCTCAATAAGTCCTATTTCTGTTTGGGAAAAATTCAACTTGCTGAGCATAACCTCCTGATCTTGTTTCTGATTATCTTTTCTCCCTTATATTCTCTACACATTTTCTTCTTCCCCATTTCACCACTATACTTCCATCCACCTCCACTGTGTGCTCCAGGTAAACTGGGCTTGTTTCAATTGCCTGCCCGGGCCCTGCTCTTCCAGACCTACAGACCTTCTCAATTGCTCTACCCTCTTCCAGTAACCAATATTTTCACCCTCCTTTTACATGACTAACTCCGACCTATCCATTAGGTATCAGCTCATATGTCACTTCCTATGAGGAATTTTCTTTGACTTAGATAAACTGAGTTAGATCATATTTTGTGTTTCCTCCAGCACCCTGTTCTTTCATCTTCATAGACTTTACCACACTATATTATAATTGCTTATATATTTGATCTTCCATTAGAGAAAATGTTCTCTGGGTGCAGGGACCTAGCACTGATCACTGTACTTGGTCCATAGAAGCATTTTAATAGGTATTAATTAGGTGAAATGATTAAGGAAAAGAAGGAAGGAGGATGGAAGGGAGAAAGGAAAAAAAGAGGAAGCCCTCAGGATCCTTCTCTTCCACCTTCCTAAGTCCCTAATCACAGTAAACCAGAAATTTTGTAAGGTATGTATGGTTAATTTTCCCTTTTATTAAACGAATGTACCTATATTTTTATAGGTACTTTAGTCTACCTGATGTAAGGTATAATGTAAAGTGTAATGGTGTGGATGGCCACATGTCTTTCATTTCAAAGCAAGCCGAATGCTAACTCAGTCTAGGTCCCTATCTCAGAAATACACCAAGGGACACCAGAAATACTGGGCAAAAGAATACACTGGGGCAGCCCAGATCTAGCCCTCCTACTACTTGGGTGGAAGGGGAGGCCTATGGCTTCTCACAGTGGGTGAATGGCATTATAAATAAAAGACGACATATAATTGGATTTTACAATGCACCAATTTGGCGGATAAAAGGAGAAAGAATTTTCTGTATTGTTCTTAAGTGCACATTTGGATTTTCCTATTAAACCTATTGGGCAATGGGCCTTTTATGCATAAGCTATTCCTTCACCCTTCTCTATAACCTCCGTCAGTGCCAAGCACTCAGCACAGCAAGCCCTCACTCACTACCTCTGCATCTCCCACCTCTCCCTTTCTGAATGCTCTTCTTCATGAACCAGACTTTGGAATTTTAATTCATTCCTCCCTCGAGAGGCCCTTGAACCAGCTCTTTCCCCCCTACTCACCATTAGAATATACCCTTCTTTATTGGTTATACGTAGTAGCTCCCAGGTGAGTGACACAATGCCCTTCTAGGTGAAATTTCTAGCTTAATTAGATAGTAGCAGAGCTTTCTCAGAGATATATTGGAACTTTGAGTCTGACCCCGTTTAAACATTGGCAGTTGTAATGAGAAGAACCCAGCTGCAAACTAGGTGACCTAATAAGGTCTTTTTCATCTGTAGAATCTCTGATTATAGGCGTGTCATTTCTATTCCCATTCCAGAATAGCTTTGTTACTTTCTAAAGACTGAAAAAGTCTCATTCAGTTCTTTATGAGGCCAGAAGTATGAAATTTAGAGAAGTTCAGGTTTAATGACACATTTGACATACCATGTTTAGAGTCGCCATAGAAACAAATTTCATTGCAGTGTCTGAATGTGTAACATTAACAACCAACACTCATATGAAGAAAAACCCCTATCTGGACACTTGCAGTACAGCTTTGAAATTCTCATGTGTTCTGAGAGTCTAGTAAGAAATTTACCTTTAAATAGTAGCTTTCACACCAATACGCCAAAGAATTTGCAAATTTTATCCCGGAAGAGAATTTCTCATGTTTTTTTGAAACACAAGAGTTTATGTTCAAACAACTTGCCTAGTCACGCTCAAAGGAAAGATGGGGTTGCGGGAGTAGGAGTGGGGGAAGTAATTGTAGATCTGGAATTCTCGTGGAAGTGGGGTAGAGTTTTATCCCACCAACAGAGATTTGTCATGTTACATCAAGGACCACTTCCATTTTGGTATGTCTCCTCTAGGAGACTCAAGCTAAACTTTAGAAATCCCAATTCTTGATCATTTATACTAAGCTTATCTTTATGTCAGTGTTTCCCAGTCAATCATGTTACTTTCCACTTTTGCAGAAAAGAGTAACCATAGCAAGTTAACCTTCGAAAGACTTACATAGAAGGTTTGCCTTTGGCTGGCCTCTAGGAACTTGGATTTCAGGAGGGTTCCCACCCTAACTTATGAGTGGCCCACTGTGCCTGCACAGTTTAAACAATAATATGGTTTGTGATGAATACCTGCTGTCCTTCTGAAAGTCTGGAATTTTGGTATTTGCTTGGCACATATGCCTGTATGATGATCTCCCAGTAAAAACCCTGGGCATTGAGTCTCTAACAAGCTTTCCAATTGGCAGCATTTCACCTGTGTTGTCACAGTTTGTTGCTGGGGGAATTAAGTGAGTCCTGTGTGACTCCACTGGGAGAGGACCCTTGAAAGCTTGCACCTGGTTTTCTCTGGACATCACTCATGCATCTTTTCCCTTTGCCAATTTCATCGTTGGTCCTTTGAAGCCATGAGTACAATTATGTGATGAGCTCTGTAAATCCTCCAAACAAATCACTGAAACTGACATGGTCTTGGGGAACCCTAACACAACACTGTAGTCACAAAATTTTGCAATTAGAAGACGTTATTATCAATTACTTTGTTTTTAACATTGAAGTTGTCCCTTGTTTAAATTATAAAAGAGTGGGTCCTCTAATGTGTATACTCATTTCTCTCCAGTAGAGACTCACTGTAATTCTCTTTATTTTCTGATTTTAGCCATGTGTTATTTTCTCATCTGGAGCCTACTTCCAGAAGTCACTTGTAAAACTAGAAGCTGAATACATAACTGGCTGGCTTCACTCATCAGTGGTCCAGCAGTACTTTAAATCCATTGTGTGTTACTGCAACTTTTTTTTCTGGGGTACTCTCTGTTTTCTCACAAACTTTGTCTTGTTCTTTGATTTTAATATAGAATAGTCCAAATTCTATTTGCTTCTTTGCTTCTTTCATTCTCACATACAACACTTGTTTGTAGTTACCCCTGCCTGGTCTTTCAAAGGCACTTGTTTTTTAAGACAAGATGCTTTGAAAAGAAGATGCTTTGTTCTTCGGTAGGAAACTTACAAGGCCAAAGTTTCCACTTGTCATAATAATCTTATTTAATTGGATTTTATTAGAAAGTGGAGGAAAAGATATTTGGGGCTACAAATTCCAGGGCAAGACCACCCTCACGGCACTTGACAGAACCAAGACTACACTTTAGGAAATGTGATCAGACAACCTACGATATACTCCACTGGGCTGGAGTCAGCCCCATCATTAATATAATGCATAATGCATGTATTACAAACAAGAGTCTGGCTTTCTCTGAAAGCACATGAAATCACAACAAAGTTCTCAGGAAACTTTGGAAGCCTAAGGAGAAACCTAAGAACAAAGAACCTTTTAGACTGACATAAAAAGTCAGTTCATTCCTTTAAATCTTGCCAGTCTTAGAGATCGCAGCCTGAATAGGAAAGAGAGTAATCCCTACAGCAAATGAGAGTCAAGCTTTAGGAAAGAATAACCCTTCTGCCTAAATCCCTCAACTCCAATTTGGCAGGATGAGCTTATCCCTTCAATAGCCTCTCATGCCCAAATGGTATTTCCAGCTCTGACAGTTCAGGAATGATTGTTATCCATCATCTGGTCACCGGGTTCAAATCCCAACCTGACCACTTATTAGCTGAGTGACACTGAGCAAGTTAATTATGTACATTAATTACATTGGGCTTCAGTTTCCTCACCTGTAAAATGCACGTGATAATAGCATCTATTTCATAATGTTGTTGTTAGGATTAAAGGAGCTCATTTATAGTTAATACTTAAATCACTGCCTGGCACCTTATAAGCACAGGATTCTAATTATGTATTATCATTAATATTATTGTAGCCACTTGAGGTCACAGCTTTCTTTTCACAAAAAAGAAATGCTTGTTTCCAAAGTCGGTAAAGGGCTGTATGACCCAATCACTCTCTACTATGGTTGAGTCACTGGAAGAAAAAATATTTGATTTGAATGTTCAAGAAGTTAAAACAAAAAGGATCCAACCCAAGTTAGAGTGAGAGGGCAGGAATTGTAGCTGGTTCATAATATGGCTCACTCGTTTATTGAGAGCTAAAAAGGGCAGCATTTTTAAAGATTTGACATAACTCTTCAAGTCCAAAATGTTCTGTGAATTTTTTTCCTCAACTCAGGACTGCCAAACGTAAAATTTCCTAGAAGCTTCTTTTTAGTTTTATTTTGTCTGCACAACCCCACCCCAGTGCCTGAGAGTAAGTCAGAATCCAATCATTGTGCCCCTCTCGATGCAACACATTAACTCATCCAATTGACTGGTTAAGAACCCATCAAGCCCTGCAGATGTTTTCTTAAGTCCCAAGATCTGTGTATTTGGCAGCATTTAGATACTAGATGTTGTGAAAACCCAAACAACACTACCTCTGAGCATATGCCAAATGGAGCTCAAGTTTCCAAGAGGTTGTGAGAAATGGTAAATGCATTTACCAAGGTTTTGCGAGGATTTCTTCCATATGAAGTGCAAAATATTTTGATTATCATTTGATTAGTCATAGGGTTTATTTAAACACATATTTGGGTGCAGCTTACTATTTCAGCTAGGTGAATTACCTTAGGCTTAGAACATAAATCTCTGAAACTGAACATAGCAGATAATATGAATTTTCTTTTTTAGACTGACAAAAGGCTCACCCTTCATGATTTTTTTCTTAAAGAAAACCTTTCCTTGGTTTTGCTTCAAAGTTTTATAGTCTGTTGACATAGTGTTAACTTCAGCTCAAACTTCACTACATGGATTGGAATTTGCAAAAATCGTCTACAGATGGGAAACGCAACACTAAGGATTGTAACATTCCAGTGACCCATTGACCACCTTTCTCCAATGGGACTTTTAGTGAAATTTTTTAGTAGACATATCGGGGCAGTGGGGAGTATGCTCTAAAGTGCATTTTGTCATATCTTCATTCCCATTGATTTTGCCAGAAATTTTACATTACTTAGAATCTAACCAAGGGGAACAAATTTATGGACCCAGAGATCTAACAATCAGATGCATTGCTATCTTGCTGGGTATTCTTATGCTGGGGAGTGTGTATGGGTTTTGACACAAGAATAGATGTTATTCCATCTTGTGGATGTCAGGAAACAAATATGAGGCTATAATAGGCATCATGAAGGAATAAGAATACCCTTACCTTTAAGGTATTTATAGCCTAGTAAGAAATACAGTAAATAGCACATGCAAGTGTGCATGTGTCTATACATAAACATATTGGAAAGTATCAAAGATTAAAACTTGAGAACATGAACTGGATTGATGGGTATTAAAATAGATAGCTAATGTCTATGAAAGGAGGAAAAAATCAGAGAGAAGGAAAAGGAAGTAACATTTATTGAGCAACTATGCAGTGCGGTAACTATGGTTTCACACACATTATCTCCCATAATCCTCACACCAACCTTTCATGGTCAGCAGTATTCTAGAGATGAGGAAAATTTTGAACCTAAACCAAGGTCAGTAGACTCCCAAATCCCAGCTTTTACTCAATACGACCCATTAACTAATCAAGCTACATGACATTCATTTTCTTTCTTTTGAATGCTGCCCTCTATATTATGGATATTTTCAAGTACATGGTGTGTGCACATATGCACACATGATACATACTTTATTTACTATATTATAAAGCTTCTTGAAGGCAAGGGTATTCTCACTCCTTCATGTTGCCTATTATAGCTCAGCACTGACTGGCAGAGGCAATCTGCAGATGACGTAAAGGAAAGTAAAATTTTAATCAATCAACCAGCTGAAACTAACTTTTATCTCTACTGAAGTGGTTAAAATTAACTGTCCACTTTAACCACCATAGGGAAAGCCTGAATAACTGAATAATGAACAAAGTTGTAGAAGCAGGGTGGAGCAGAAGTGCCTCCACCTCAGCACTGCCCTAACCACATGACAGTCACGAGTCACTGCCTCTGAATCTCTCGAACTCCCCAAAATTCACAAACTGCAGTTTTAGAAACAACTAGATCAGAATGCTTCAGACCATAACCTCTGTTTTTCAGAGCAACACTCCCATTGTTTGGTCTCAATATGAGAGAATGCTTTTTAAAAATTTAACCGTAGTACAAAACTTGGTTCCAATCTCTTCTTCAATCACCTAATAAACCAATATATGGCAGAGTTAAGATCTATGGTAGAAGGTTATTCCCAAGGCAATTCCCTAAGAATCTGGAGAACAGGCTGCAGGGGAAATTTTCAAGTCACTCAATATCAGTAGGAATATAAAAACTGAACAGATGTTTTCTTATCAAAATATTAATCTAGAACATTCCTTTTCAAGTGTAATGAAGCAGAATTGAGGAAGTTAGTTCTGTGATCCATATAATTATTCTGATTTGGGGTTTACAACTGCTTAGACATCAGAACGGGAGAAGAGAAGGAAATGGGAAATGAGGATGAGCTAGAATCCCAGTCAGCAGGAAGTTTGAAAGCTGTCCACTTTACTCACATTCTAAGAAAAATGTTAAGAACTCAGATTCGCAGAAATGGGAAGTAGGCACCTCCTTTGGCATATGGCTCTGACAGTCTTGAATAATTTCCAAAAGTTTAACCACTAAAGATTTAACATAAGTGAAAACAATTAGGATGCCTTTCTGTTCCCCAAATAATTAATATATTTGTTTTCATAGTAAAGTCCACAACCCTATCCTTTAGAAATTTAAAACAGTTCATCATGAGATCAGGCACTGAGCTCTATATCGTAACACAAAATGTTATAGAACACAAATAGTAACAACCCAATAGAAAAATAAATGGGCTAAGGTTATGATTAGGCAATACACAGATGAGAACCAAAGACAGCTCATAAATAGGCTCCAAATCATTAGTAATCAAAGAAATAAAATTAAAACAAAATGATATTATTCTAGGCCAAACAGGCTGCCAAAAACTTTAAAAGGTGAATAGTTCCAAGATTTTGGCAGGATGTGGGTCTTAAGACCCAGGCATCAGGAAGGATAAAATTACCTTCATCAAAGATGGAGAAGGATACTAGAGCAGATTTGTGAGAGAAAATCTAGAGTCTTGTTTTTGACATGTTAATTTTGATGTCTATTAGATATCCAAGTGGAAGTGTCAAGTAGGTGATTGGTTATGCAGATCTGAAGTTTGGATGAGGAATTTAGGCAGGAAATATAAATTTGACTATTATGAATATATAGTAAGAGCAGTAAGAGATTGCCAAGTGTAGATAGTAAAACGAATAAGGTCAAGGACTGAGCCATAGTGTAACTCAGTGTTAATATGAGTGATCAAAGGAGAACCCAGCAAAGGAGACTGGGGAGGTTTCAATGTTCTCTGGGGAGAACAGAGGTGTGTGATGTTCCTGGAGAGAAGGAGGTGTGACTGGCCATGCCAAATGTCACTGAAGTTCAAGCAATAGGAAAGCTAAGAATTGGTCATTGGAAATAGCAACATAGAGGTTGATATCAAAAATGCAGTGGAGGGGAACTAGGTAGGTAGGGAGTGGAGGTTCATGGGAGACATTTCACTGGATAATGTTTGGTACTTTTTGGATGTTTATCCATGTGAATGAATTATCTGTTCAGATTAAAAACAAACAAGCAAAGAAACAAATTTTCTTAGTCTATTGAAACTGCTATGACAAAATATCACAGAGTGAGTGCAGAAATTTGTTGCTCATGCTTCTGGAGGCTGGAAATTCAAGGTTAAGGTGTCAGCATGATGGGGTGAGGACTCGCTTCCAGATCACAGACTTCTCATCACATCTTCACATGGAGGAAGGATCTAGGGACCTCTCTCGAGCCTCTTTGATAAAGTGTTAAAATCCCATTTATGAAGGATCTGCCCCCATAACCTAAGCATCTCCCAGAGGCCTCACCTCCTAATACCATCATCTTCGGGGGTTAGAATTTCAATATATGAATTTTAGGGGGACACAAATATTCAGACCATAGCATAAATAGAACTTGATTTTTTTAAATCAAAGGATAGAGTTAAAAGCAGATTAGGTATAACTAAAGAAAGAATCAGTGAAACATAAGATATAGACCCCAAAATGCCACATTACATAGAAAGATAGGAAATATGAAAGAGAGGTTACAAGATACGAACACTAAATTAAAGGTTTATCATGCATATATCAGTTTCCCAAAAAGATAGAATAAAAACAATAAGGAAAAGCATTATTTTAAAATACCATGGCTTTGAATGTATTATAGCTGATAGGTAATATGAATCTACAGATCCAGGAAGCCCAGGATATTCCAAGTAGGAAAAAAAAAATTCATTCTAGACATATGGTAATAAAGTTGAAGAACAACAAATACAAAGAGCAAGTTGATAAAGCAGCCAGCAAGAAAGGATGGATCACCTAACAAGAAATGACAACAAAAATGACAGTAGACTTCTCCAGATCAATAATAGAATCCAGAAGACAGTGGAATAACATCTTCAAGGTGTCAAGATAAAATAATTGTCCAAACAAACTTTTTTAACTAGCAAAACTATGTTCATGAACAAGAGTGAAATGAAGTCATTTATAAATAAACAATAACTGAGAGTTTACCATCAAAAATCTTGTCATAAAGGAACATATAATGGAGTACTTTAGACAAAGGAAAATAATTCCAGGACAGTCAATATAAGAAAAAGGTATCAAAGAAGAAATGAAAGTGAGGTTCTGAAGTTTTCCCTAGCCTAGCTGTGAGGTCATCAAACTCATCTTCCAAACATGTGGTCCTCAGTTTAAAATCAGAGAGTAAAGCAGGTTCTTACTCTTGACCACAGGTGACTTCAAAGTAGTTGACAGTTCAGCTCCTGAGTCTCAGTGGCAAAACAAGTTTCTGTGTTTATCTGTTAATAAAATGTTGATTGATCAAGCCATTTGGGGCCAAGCTCTTAACAAGTCATTCCAGACTTTTCCTGCTACTACTTTTTGCTATCTTCCTATTAGAGTAACTCATTTGTTCTCAACTGGGTCAAAACATTTCCCTACTCTCTGACCAATCCAGGACTTTATTTGAGGAGTCACTGTTGTGGTCACTGAAGCTGGGACTGGATTTTACCCTCACTAAGTCCGCTTTCCTTGAAAACAAAATCATAAGAACCCTTTTCTTGCAGAATTTCCCAGCTCTATACACCTTTGCTGCTGGGACAAAAACAACTCTACTTCTTCCCCTCTTTGTTCGATCACTCCCAAGGAAAATTCTCTAATCACATTCATGCCAAATTCTGGCTTGAGCCTGAGGTAAAATAGTTTATTTTTACAAGTTTCTTTTTTGTTCAATTGGTGTGGTGTTTGGAAAGAAAGATTCTATGGTTTAGTTTAAAGCCATTAACTTCACACAATAAGTGGATAGATAAAGCAATACCTTAGACGTACTTGAAGAGACAAATTGTACACTGAAAATCCACAAAATGGACACATAAATAAATGAGTAAATGACAGGTTAATAAGCATAGAGGATGGAATAAGGAGACGCAATACACTCTCCAGAAGGAGAGAATGTCAGCTATAGACAAGAGAAATTCATTTTTTTTAAAAAAAAGCTGAGACAACTGGCTGCTGGACAATCATCGACAGGAAGACACTGGACTTCACCAAGGAGGATACCCCACGTCCAAGGACAGAGGAGAAGCCACAGTGAGATGGTAGGAGGGGCGCAATCAGAGTAAAATCAAATCCCATAACTGCTGGGTGGGTGACTCACAGACTGGCGAGCACTTATACCACAGAAGTCCACCCACTGGAGTGAAAGTTCTGAGCCCCACGTCAGGCTTCCCAACCTGGGGGTCCAGCAACGGGAGGAGGAATTCATAGAGAATCAGACTTTGAAGCCTAGTGGGAATTGATTGCAGGACTTCGACAGGACTGGGGGAAACAGAGAACCCACTCTTGGAGGGCGTACACAAAATAGTGTGTGCATCGGGACCCAGGGGAAGGAGCAGTGACCCTGGGGGAGACTGAACCAGACATAACTGCTGGTGTTGGGGGGTCTCCTGCAGAGGCGGGGGCTGGCTCTGTTTCACCGTGGGGACAAGGACACTGGCAGCGGAGGTTCTGGGAAGTACTCCTTGGCGTGAGCCCTCCCAGAGTCTGCCATTAGCCCCACCAAAGAGCCCGGGTAGGCTCCAGTGTTGGGTTGCCTCAGGCAAAACAACCAACAGGGAGGGAACCCAGCCCCACCCAGCAACAGTCAAGTGGATTAAAGTTTTACAGAGCTCTGACCGCCACAGCAACTGTCAGCTCTACCCACCTCCAGAGCCTCCCATCAAGCCTCTTAGATAGCCTCAACCACCAGAGGGCAGACAGCAGAAGCAAGAAAAACTACAGTCCTGCAGCCTGTGGAACAGAAACCACATTTACAGAAAGATAGACAAGATGAAAAGGCAGAGGGCTATATACCAGATGAAGGAACAAGAAAAAACCCCAGAAAAACAACTAAATGAAGTGGAGATAGGCAACCTTCCAGAAAAAGAATTCAGAATAATGATAGTGAAGATGATCCAGGACCTTGGAATAAGAATGGAGGCAAAGATTGAGAAGATGCAAGAAATGATTAACAAAGACCTAGAAGAATTAAAGAACAAACAAACAGAGATGACCAATACAATAACTGAAATGAAAACTACACTAGAAGGAATCAATAGTAGAATAACTGAGGCAGAAGAACGGATAAGTGACCTGGAAGGCAGAATGGTGGAATTCACTGCTGCGGAACAGACTAAAGAAAAAAGAATGAAAAGAAATGAAGACAGCCTAAGAGACCTCTGGGACAACATTAAACGCAACAACATTCGCATTACAGGGGTCCCAGAAGGAGAAGAGAGAGAGAAAGGACCAGAGAAAATATTTGAAGAGATTATAGTCGAAAACTTCCCTAACATGGGAAAGGAAATAGCCACCCAAGTCCAGGAAGCACAGAGAGTCCCATACAGGATAAACCCAAGGAGAAGCACGCCGAGACACATAGTAATCAAAGTGGCAAAAATTAAAGACAAAGAAAAATTATTGAAAGCAGCAAGGGAAAAACGACAAATAACATACAAGGGAACTCCCATAAGGTTAACAGCTGATTTCTCAGCAGAAACTCTACAAGCCAGAAGGGAGTAGCATGATATACTTCAAGTGATGAAAGGGAAGAACCTACAACCAAGATTACTCTACCCGGCAAGGATCTCATTTAGATTTGATGGAGAAATCAAAAGCTTTACAGACAAGCAAAAGCTAAGAGAATTCAGCACCACCAAACCAGCTCTACAACAAATGTTAAAGGAACTTCTCTATGTGGGAAACACAAGAGAAGAAAAGGACCTACAAAAACAAACCCAAAACAATTAAGAAAATGGTCATAGGAACATACATATCGATAATTACCTTAAACGTGAATGGATTAAATGCTCCAGCCAAAAGACACAGGCTTGCTGAATGGATACAAAAACAAGACCCATATATATGCTGTCTACAAGAGACCCACCTTAGACCTAGGGACACATACAGATTGAAAGTGAGAGGATGGAAAAAGATAGTCCATGCAAATGGAAATCAAAAGAAAGCTGGAGTAGCTATACTCATATCAGATAAAATAGACTTTAAAATAAAGAATGTTACAAGAGACAAGGAAGGACACTACATAATGATCAAGGGATCAATCCAAGAAGAAGATATAACAATTATAAATATATATGCACCCAACATAGGAGCACCTCATTACATAAGGCAATTGCTAACAGCTATAAAAGAGGAAATTGATAGTAACACAATAATAGTGGGGGACTTTAACACCTCACTTACACCAATGGACAGATCATCCAAAATGAAAATAAATAAGGAAACAGAAGCTTTAAATGACACAATAGACCAGATAGATTTAATTGATATTTATAGGACATTCCATCCAAAAACAGCAGATTACACGTTCTTCTCAAGTGCGCACAGAACATTCTCCAGGATAGATCACATCTTGGGTCACAAATAAAGCCTCAGTAAATTTAAGAAAATTGAAATCATATCAAGCATCTTTTCTCACCACAACGCTATGAGATTAGAAATGAATTACAGGGGAAAAAGCGTAAAAAACACAAACACATGGAGGCTAAACAATACGTTACTAAAAAACCAAGAGATTACTGAAGAAATCAAAGAGGAAATCAAAAAATACCTAGAGACAAACGACAATGAAAACACGACGACCCAAAACCTATGGGATGCTGCAAAAGCAGTTCTAAGAGGGAAGTTTATAGCTATACAAGCCTACCTAAAGAAACAAGAAAAATCTCAAGTAAACAATCTAACCTTACACCTAAAGAAACTAGAGAAAGAAGAACAAACAAAACCCAAAGTTAGCAGAAGGAAAGAAATCATAAAGATCAGAGCAGAAATAAATGAAATAGAAACAAAGAAAACAATAGCAAAGATCAATAAAACTAAAAGCTGGTTCTTTGAGAAGATAAACAAAATTGATAAACCATTAGCCAGACTCATCAAGAAAAAGAGGGAGAGGACTCAAATCAATAAAATTAGAAATGAAGAAGGAGAAGTTACAACAGGCACCACAGAAATACAAAGCATCCTAAGAGACTACTACAAGCAACTCTATGCCAATAAAATGGACAACCTGGAAGAAATGGACAAATTCTTAGAAAGGTATAACCTTCCAAGACTGAACCAGGAAGAAGCAGAAAATATGAACAGACCAATCACAAGTAATGAAATTGAAACTGTGATTTAAAATCTTCCAACAAACAAAAGTCCAGGACCAGATGGCTTCACAGGTGAATTCTATCAAACATTTAGAGAAGAGCTAACACCTATCCTTCTCAAACTCTTCCAAAAAATTGCAGAGGAAGGAACACTCCCAAACTCATTCTATGAGGCCACCATCACCCTGATACCAAAACCAGACAAAGACACTACAAAAAAAGAAAATTACAGACCAATATCACTGATGAATATAGATGCAAAAATCCTCAACAAAATACTAGCAAACAGAATCCAACAACACATTAAAAGGATCATACACCACGATCAAGTGGGATTTATCCCAGGGATGCAAGGATTCTTCAATATACGCAAATCAATCAATGTGATACACCATATTAACAAATTGAAGAAAAAAAACCATATGATCATCTCAATAGATGCAGAAAAAGCTTTTGACAAAATTCAACACCCATTTATGATAAAAACTCTCCAGAAAGTGGGCATAGAGGGAACCTACCTCAACATAATAAAGGCCATATATGACAAACCCACAGCAAACATCATTCTCAACGGTGAAAAACTGAAAGCATTTCCTCTAAGATCAGGAACGAGACAAGGATGTCCACTCTCACCACTATTATTCAACATAGTTCTGGAAGTCCTAGCCATGGCAATCAGAGAAGAAAAAGAAATAAAAGGAATACAAATTGGAAAAGAAGAAGTAAAACTGTCACTGTTTGCAGATGACATGATACTATACATAGAGAATCCTAAAACTGCCACCAGAAAACTGCTAGAGCTAATTAATGAATATGGTAAAGTTGCAGGATACAAAATTAATGCACAGAAATCTCTTGCATTCCTATACACTAATGATGAAAAATCTGCAAGAGAAATTATGGAAACACTCCCATTTACCATTGCAACAAAAAGAATAAAATACCTAGGAATAAACCTACCTACGGAGACAAAAGACCTGTATGCAGAAAACTATAAGACACTGATGAAAGAAATTAAAGATGATACCAACAGATGGAGAGATATACCATGTTCTTGGATTGGAAGAATCAACATTGTGAAAATGACTATACTACCCAAAGCAATCTACAGATTCAATGCAATCCCTATCAAATTACCAATGGCATTTTTTACGGAGCTAGAAAAAATCATCTTAAAATTTGTATGGAGACACAAAAGACCCCGAATAGCCAAAGCAGTCTTGAGGGAAAAAAACGGAGCTGGAGGAATCAGACTCCCTGACTTCAGACTATACTACAAAGCTACAGTAATCAAGACAATATGGTACTGGCACAAAAACAGAAATGTAGATCAATGGAACAAGATAGAAAGCCCAGAGATAAACCCATGCACCTATGGTCAACTAATCTATGACAAAGGAGGCAAAGATATACGATGGAGAAAGACAGTCTCTTCAATAAGTGGTGCTGGGAAAACTGGACAGCTACATGTAAAAGAATGAAATTAGAATACTCCCTAACACCATACACAAAAATAAACTCAAAATGGATTAGAGACCTAAATGTCAGACTGGACACTATAAAACTCTTAGAGGAAAACATAGGAAGAACACTCTTTGACATAAATCACAGCAAGATCTTTTTTGATCCACCTCCTAGAGTAATGGAAATAAAAACAAAAATAAACAAATGGGACCTAATGAAACTTCAAAGCTTTTGCACAGCAAAGGAAACCATAAACAAGACGAAAAGACAACCCTCAGAATGGGAGAAAATATTTGCAAATGAATCAACGGACAAAGGATTAATCTCCAAAATATATAAACAGCTCATTCAGCTCAATATTAAAGAAACAAACAATCCAATGCAAAAATGGGCAGAAGACCTAAATAGACATTTCTCCAAAGAAGACATACAGACGGCCACGAAGCACATGAAAAGATGCTCAACATCACTAATTATTAGAGAAATGCAAATCAAAACTACAATGAGGTATCACCTCACACCAATTAGAATGGGCATCATCAGAAAATCTACAAACAACAAATGCTGGAGAGGGTGTGGAGAAAAGGGAATCCTCTTGCACTGTTGGTGGGAATGTAAATTGATACAGCCACTATGGAGAACAATATGGAGGTTCCTTAAAAAACTAAAAATAGAATTACCATATGACCCAGCAATCCCACTACTGGGCATATACCCAGAGAAAACCATAATTCAAAAAGACACATGCACCCGAATGTTCATTGCAGCACTATTTACAATAGCCAGGTCATGGAAGCAACCTAAATGCCCATCAACAGACGAATGGATAAAGAAGATGTGGTACATATATACAATGGAATATTACTCAGCCATAAAAAGGAACGAAATTGAGTCATTTGTTGAGACGTGGATGGATCTAGAGACTGTCATACAGAGTGAAGTAAGTCAGAAAGAGAAAAACAAATATTGTTTATTAACGCATGTATGTGGAACCTAGAAAAATGGTACAGATGAGCCGGTTTGCAGGGCAGAAGTTGAGACACAGATGTAGAGAACAGACATATGGACACCAAGGGGGGAAAACTGCGGTGGGGTGGGGATAGTGATGTGCTGAATTGGGCGATTGGGATTGACATGTATACACTGATGTGTATAAAATTGATGACTAATAAGAACCTGCAGTATAAACAAACAAACACAACAACTAACACTAAACTTTCATTGGGTTATTTGTATGGAAATATGTTAATATAAATGTTTCAGACATTACATGAAATTTCTAAAAATCTTAAAAAAAAAAAAAAAAAAAGGCTGAGAATTTTCCAACATCAAAGCAAAAAAAAGAGTCATTGACGAAGCATACCAGCTGAGCTGGCCTCCATACACACTTACTTGTATTCTGGCACCTGTGACACCATATAGTATCAATTTTCTTGTCTATCTATCTCCCCACTCAGAAAAGCCACTTAAGAGCAAGAAATTTTATCATATTTATTTCTACATCACTAGCACCCATGCAGAGTTTTGCAGAGCTTAATAAACATGTGCTGTTTTACAGACGATAGAAAATAAAAGGAGTTTATTAAGAAAGTACTTACTACACATTTGTTGAGTGATGGGGATGTGCACTGTGACCATTTTTCTTTTTTTTTCTTTTTTCATTGCAGCATTATTTGTAATCACAAAAAATATTGAAAAAACCTTAAATAACCATCATGGGGGACCAGGTTAAATGCATAATGGTATTTTCACACAACGCAATGTCATGCAGACTTTACAAAGAAATGATATTAAGGGTTTCAAAAATTTTTGAAAAGCCAGAGGCAGGACTTCTTCAATCATTGTAAAAGTCAAGGTAGTCTTTTTTCTTTTTTTTTTTTTTATTCAAACAGAAAGTCACAAAAATTATAATCATCCTCATCAGTTCACTCAGTCCTATGTAATTAATTTTTTTTTCATCTTGATCTTTTGTTAGCACTTTTATGAATTCATCAGTTTTCCATTAGAGTTCTGAAAATGCTTATTCATTCAGTTCAGCAGTAGAGTCAGTTACCAGAAACCTGTACTTGTCATAGTCTTTTCCATGAATTACTTGAAGATGAAACCCTTTTATAGGAACATTTTTGCAAAAGCATTGGAGTACACCCAGAACTGTCTGTAAATGACAAAAGACTTGAAAACGACCACGGTTAAAGATTTGATGAAAGTTCATAATAATGCAATTGACAAGGAAATTTAGTTATTTCTGAGATATATATTTTAAAGTAATAACTAGAATTATGACTTATAACATTATACCAGAACATATAAGATTTTTAGGAATTTCATGTAATGTCTGAAACATTTATATTAACATATTTCCATACAAATAACCCAAAGAAAGTATAGTATTAGTTTTTTTTTGAATTTTTGAATTTTATTTTATTTATTTTTTTATAAAACAGGTTCTTATTAGTCATCAATTTTATACACATCAGTGTATACATGTCAATCCCAATCGCCCAATTCAGCACAACACCATCCCCACCCCACCGCAGTTTTCCCCCCTTGTGTCCATACGTTTGTTCTCTACATCTGTGTCTCAACTTCTGCCCTGCAAACTGGTTCATCTGTACCATTTTTCTAGGTTCCACATACATGCGTTAATATACGATATTTGTTTTTCTCTTTCTGACTTACTTCACTCTGTATGACAGTCTCTAGATCCATCCATGTCTCAACAAATGATTCAATTTTGTTCCTTTTTATGGCTGAGTAATATTCCATTGTATATATGTACCACAACTTCTTTATCCATTCCTCTGTCAATGGGCATTTAGGTTGCTTCCATGACCTGGCTATTGTAAATAGTGCTGCAATGAACATTGGGGTGCATGTGTCTTTTTGAATTATGGTTTTCTCTGGGTATATGCCCAGTAGTGGGATTGCTGGCTCATATGGTAATTCTATTTTTAGCTTTTTAAGGAACCTCCATACTGTTCTCCATAGTGGCTGTATCAATTTGTATTCCCACCAACAGTGCAAGAGGATTCCCTTTTCTCCACACCCTCTCCAGCATTTGTTGTTTGCAGATTTTCTGATGATGCCCATTCTAACTGGTGTGAGGTGACACCTTATGGTAGTTTTGATTTGCATTTCTCTAATAATCAGTGATGTTGAGCATCTTTTCATGTGCTTCTTGGCCATCTGTATGTCTTCTTTGGAGAAAGGTCTATTTAGGTCTTCTGCCCATTTTTGGATTGGATTGTTTGTTTCTTTAATATTGAGCTGCATGAGCTGTTTATATATGTTGGAGATTAATCCTTTGTCGGTTGATTCATTTGCAAATATTTTCTCCCATTATGAGGGTTGTCTTTTCATCTTGTTTATGGTTTCCTTTGCTGTGCAAAAGCTTTCAAATTTCATTAGGTCCCATTTGTTTATTTTTGTTTTTATTTCCATTACTCTAGGAGGTGGATCAAAAAAGATCTTGCTGTGATTTATGTCAAAGACTGTTCTTCTTATGTTTTCCTCTAAGAGTTTTATAGTGTCCGGTCTTACATTTAGGTCTCAAATCCATTTTGAGTTTATTTTTGTGTATGGTGGTAGGGACTGTTCTAATTTCATTCTTTTACATGCAGCTGTCCAGTTTTCCCAGCACCACTTACTGAAGAGACTGTCTTTTCTCCATTGTAGATCCTTGCCTCCTTTGTCATAGAGTAGTTGCCCATAGGTGCGTGGGTTTATCTCTGGGCTTTCTATCTTGTTCCATTGATCTACATTTCTGTTTTTGAGCCAGTACCATATTATCTTGATTACTGTAACTTTAATCAGGGAGTCTGATTCCTCCAGCTCCATTTTTTTCCCTCAAGACGGCTTTGGCTATTTGGGGTTTTTTTGTCTCCATACAAATTTTAAAATTTTTTGTTCTAGTTCCATAAAAAATGCCATTGGTAATTTGATAGGGGTTGCATTGAGTCTGTAGATTGCTTTGGGTCATATAGTCATTTTCACAATATTGATTCTTCCAATCCAAGAACATGGTATATCTCTCCATCTGTTGGTATCATCTTTAATTTCTTTCATCAGTGTCTTATAGTTGACCTGCATACAGGTCATTTGTCTCCTTAGGTAGGTTTATTCCTAGGTATTTTACTCTTTTTGTGGCAATGGTAAATGGGAGTGTTTCCTTAATTTCTCTTTCAGATTTTTCATCATTATTGTATAGGAATGCAAGAGATTTCTGTGCATTAATTTTGTATCCTGCAACTTTACCAAATTCATTGATTAGCTCTAGTAGTTTTCTGGGGGCATTTTTAGGATTCTCTATGTATAGTATCATGTCATCTGCAAACAGTGACAGTTTTACTTCTTCTTTTCCAATTTGGATTCCTTTTATTTCTTTTTCTTCTCTGATCGCCGTGGCTAGGACTTCCAAAACTATGTTGAATAATAGTGGTGAGAGTGGACATCCTTGTCTTGTTCCTGATCTTAGAGGAAATGCTTTCAGTTTTTCACCATTGAGAATGATGTTTGCTGTGGGTTTGTTGTATATGGCCTTTATTATGTTGAGGTAGGTTCCCTCTATGCCCACTTTCTGGAGAGTTTTTATCATAAATGGGTGTTGAATTTTGTCAAAAGCTTTTTCTGCATCTATTGAGATGATCATATGGTTTTTTTTCTTCAGTTTGTTAATATGGTGTATCACATTGATTGATTTGCGTATATTGAAGAATCCTTGCATCTCTGGGATAAATCCCACTTGATCATGGTGCATGATCCCTTTAATGTGTTGTTGGATTCTGTTTGCTAGTATTTTGTTGAGGATTTTTGCATCTATATTCATCAGTGATATTGGTCTGTAATTTTCTTTTTTTGTAGTAACTTTGTCTGGTTTTGGTATCAGGGTGATGGTGGCCTCATAGAATGAGTTTGGGAATTTTCCTTCCTCTGCAGTTTTTTGGAAGACTTTGAGAACGATGGGTGTTAGCTCTTCTCTAAATGTTTGATAGAATTCACCTGTGAAGCCATCTGATCCTGGACTTCTGTTTGTTGGAAAATTTTTAATCACAGTTTCAATTTCATTACTTGTGATTGGTCTGTTCATATTTTCTGCTTCTTCCTGGTTCAGTCTTGGAAGGTTATACCTTTCTAAGAATTTGTCCATTTCTTCCAGGTTGTCCATTTTATTGGCATAGAGTTGCTTGTAGTAGTCTCTTAGGATGCTTTGTATTTCTGTGGTGCCTGTTGTAACTTCTCCTTCTTCATTTCTAATTTTATTGATTTGAGTCCTCTCCCTCTTTTTCTTGATGAGTCTGGCTAATGGTTTATCAATTTTGTTTATCTTCTCAAAGAACCAGCTTTTAGTTTTATTGATCTTTGCTATTGTTTTCTTTGTTTCTATTTCATTTATTTCTGCTCTGATCTTTATGATTTCTTTCCTTCTGCTAACTTTGGGTTTTGTTTGTGCTTCTTTCTCTAGTTCCTTTAGGTGTAAGGTTAAATTGTTTATTTGAGATTTTTCTTGTTTCTTGAGGTAGGCTTGTATAGCTATAAACTTCCCTCTTAGAACTGCTTTTGCTGCATCCCATAGGTTTTGCATTGTCGTGTTTTCATTGTCATTTGTCTCTAGGTATTTTTTGATTTCCTCTTTGATTTCTTCAGTGATCGCTTGGTTATTTAGTAACGTATTCTTTAACCTCCATGTGTTTGTGGTTTTTTCCCAGTAATTCATTTCTAATCTCATAGTGTTGTGGTGAGAAAAGATGCTTGATATGATTTCAATTTTCTTAAATTTACTGAGGCTTTATTTGTGACCCAAGATGTGATCTATCCTGGAGAATGTTCTGTGCGCACTTGAGAAGAAAGTATAATCTGCTGTTTTGGGATGGAATGTCCTATAAATATCAATTAAATCTACCTGGTCTATTGTGTCATTTAAAGCTTCTGTTTCCTTATTTATTTTCATTTTGGATGATCTGTCCATTGGTGTAAGTGAGGTGTTAAAGTCCCCCACTATTATTGTGTTACTGCCGATTTTCTCTTTTATAGCTGTTAGCAGTTGCCTTATGTATTGATGTGCTCCTATGTTGGGTGCATATATATTTATAATTGTTATATCTTCTTCTTGAATTGATCCCTTGATCATTATGTAGTGTCTTTCCTTGTCTCTTGTAACATTCTTTATTTTAAAGTCTATTTTATCTGATATGAGTATTGCTACTCCAGCCTTCTTTAGATTTCCATTTGCATGGAATATCTTTTTCCATCCTCTCACTTTCAGTCTGTATGTTTCCCTAGGTCTGAAGTGGGTCTCTTGTAGACAGCATATATATGGGTCTTGTTTTTGTATCCATTCAGCAAGCCTGTGTCTTTTGGTTGGAGCATTTAATCCATTTACATTTAAGGTAATTATCGATATGTATGTTCCTATGACCATTTTCTTAATTGTTTTGGGTTTGTGTTTGTAGTTCCTTTTCTTCTCTTGTGTTTCCCACTTAGAGAAGTTCCTTTAGCATTTGTTGTAGAGCTGGTTTGGTGGTGCTGAATTCTCTTAGCTTTTGCTTGTCTATAAAGCTTTTGATTTCTCCATCAAATCTGAATGAGATCCTTGCCGGGTAGAGTAATCTTGGTTGTAGGTTCTTCCCTTTCAACACTTTAAGTATATCATGCCACTCCCTTCTGGCTTGTAGAGTTTCTGCTGAGAAATCAGCTGTTAACCTTATGGGAGTTCCCTTGTATGTTATTTGTCATTTCTCCCTTGCTGCTTTCAATAATTTTTCCTTGTCTTTAATTTTTGCCAATTTGATTGCTATGTGTCTCGGCGTGTTTCTCCTTGGGTTTATCCTGTATGGGACTTGCTGTACTTCCTGGATTTGGGTGGCTGTTTCCTTTCCCATGTTAGGGAAGTTTTCTGCTATAATCTCTTCAAATATTTTCTCTGATCCTTTCTCTCTCTCTTCTCCTTCTGGGACCCCTGTAATGCGAATGTTGTTGCGTTTAATGTTGTCCCAGAGGTCTCTTAGGCTATCTTCATTTCTTTTCATTATTTTTTCTTTAGTCTGTCCCACAGCAGTGAATTCCACCATTCTGTCTTCCAGGTCACTTATCCGTTCTTCTGCCTCAGTTATTCTGCTATTGATTCCTTCTAGTGTAGTTTTCATTTCAGTTATTGTATTGTTCATCTCTGTTTTGTTCTTTAATTCTTCTAGGTCTTTGTTAAACATTTCTTGCATCTTCTCGATCTTTGCCTCCATTCTTATTCCGAGGTCCTGGATCATCTTCACTATCATTATTCTGAATTCTTTTTCTGGAAGCTTGCCTATCTCCACTTCATTTAGTTGTTTTTCTGTGGTTTTATCTTGTTCCTTCATCTGGTACATAGCCCTCTGCCTTTTCATCTTTTCTATCTTTCTGTGAATGTGGCTTTTGTTCCACAGGCTGCAGGATTGTAGTTCTTCTTGCTTCTGCTCTCTGCCCTCTGGTGGTTGAGGCTATCTAAGAGGCTTGATGGGAGGGACGGGTGGTGGGTAGAGCTGACTGTTGCTCTGGTGGGCAGAGCTCAGTAAAACTTTAATCTGCTTGACTGTTGATGGATGGGACTGGGTTCCCTCCCTGTTGGTTGTTTGGCCTGAGACAACCCAACACTGGAGCCTACCTGGGCTCTTTGATGGGGCTAATGACAGACTCTGGGAGGGCTCACGCCAAGGAGTAATTCCCAGAACTTCTGCTGCCAGTGTGCTTGTCCCCACAGTGAGCCACAGCCACCCTATGCCTCTGCAGGAGACCCTCCAACACTAGCAGGTAGGTGACCATTTTTCTTGCACGTGTTTGCATGACACCAGCCCCTCCCATCCACAGGATACTGTAGCTGGGGTTGGGGTGGGGAAGAGAGCTCCATTCTGAAGGGAAGAGTTTGTCAAAAGGCTACAGCTAAGATAATTTCTATGACCTGCTCTCCAGCTTCATTTACTCTTCCCATTTATCCTAACATAAGATTCTGGTTGTGTGTAAAATAGAGCATTAACTTTAACCTGAAGCATAGGGAACAAGAGCAAAGGCCAAAATAATGAGCAAGATCCACACGAGACAACGAGTTGAAAAAAATAACCAAAAATAGCTACAAAGAATTATGAGTCATTGAACCTCAGTGGAATGGAATCATAGCCTTACCCCCCAACCCCCCTAAAAAAAAATCCTGAAAGTGGGAAAGGTCAAACAAAATAGATTTTCTGAAAATATGTAATCTCTCTGCTGTTCCGCCAAATATCTAAGTTGTGATGCAAACTGAGAACACTTGGCACTCACCGAGGTTCTCATTTTCACACTCTCTATACAGAATCTAAGTAATTAATCCTGACAGCTCTACTCCATGGGATGCTAGTTAAGAGCCAGCAGAAGTGTGTGTGTCCACACAATTATTGTGTAACCTTGCATACATCCATTTCTTTCCTCTACAATTTCTCATCATCCACAACTTAAATTCTCATGGCAGATTTTAGGCAGTCTCATCTTCAGCTTGTCCTTCTGTGTTCTTTTCAGGATCATGTCTCCCCTCTGACTTAGCCAACTCTGGTTTCACTCAGGTCATTCAAATGCATCCCAGGATTCTAGTCTGAAAATGAAGAAAGTGCCATGAGTCCAGGGGTCTTCTTTTGTGAGGAGTGCATCCCTTCACGTTTGGGGAATGATGCTACAAATTCTGCCTTCCAAGATTGTTCCCACAGAATGAGAAGAGAAATAAAACAAAATCAAATACAAAAAAGGTAATTTCACTCTCCAAAGGAGAGAGATAAGGAAACTCCTTGAAAGAAGAACTGAAATACCTCTCTCCTTCCTCTGTCCCATCATTTTTTCTTCATGGAAAAAACAAGATTCAAAAGAGGTTACCTTATTTGTCAAAGGCTAGACCATCTCTCCATGATTGGACATATGATAAGTCAAGTTTTATACCAGGGCCCACTGATATGAAGAAAGAATAAATATACATTGACATTAAAAAGCTATTCAAGTTTCCCTACTTCTAATATGTTCTGGCTCTGAAAGAAATTGAGCCTGGTTTGTGGCCACCTGTGCTGACATCTAAACCTAGTCTTATGGGCCTTGTCACCTGGCTCAGATAGTAGGCTGTGATCAGTCTCCCAGTTATGAATCATGCTATCCAATTCCTGATGAAATACTTGGGTATTCAGCAGCACTTAAAGGTGAGTCCCCTTCAAAAAAAATCTTAAAACACCTTTACAAAACATCTGACAAAGGATGGTCACTTATACCATCCTGATGTGCAAAGATGTGGGAAAAAAGTGTCTTCTGAAAAATAGCAGAAGTCCCATAAAACTACAGCACTGATAATCAAATGGTCGTAAGTATTCCTGCAAATCATCTGAATGATTTGAAGTCAAACAAATGTAAGCTTAATATAATAAAACCATGAGAGCCAAGATTTTTAATTTAAGTGATAATCTAAGGAACAGAGCAAGAAAGGGGAAAAAATTACATAGTCCATTTTAATTAAACACTCCAGAAAACCTGATTTTACAACCTCATCCTTTCTACAAATATGGCTTCTTATTAATAATTTAACCTTAACAGTTCCCAACTGTGGACTTTAGGGATCACAGTTTAATAATCCATTTACAATGGCTATAAATTCCTCAAATAAGATACCGACCATTCAATATGTAAATTAATGACTCTCTGAAGTCCTGTCTAATCTTTAAAACATTACTATCTTAACATCCCCTCATTTTAATAAGACTGGAACTCTCTGAAAACCTCAGATGACTCTTCTCCAGGGATAGGGCCTCCTTAAGGTATCAGATTTTCAAAAGCGTGTGTGCTCCATCCATGTTTGTCCCCAGTGGTTCCTGACTTGAGTGAGTTCCCATTCTGGCCTTCCCAGTCCTCCAGTTGGCAAGGTGACCAGGGAGGGTTGGATGTTAAATCTTTGGAAGATGAGTCAGAGGAAAACTGATTAAGAGCCAAGGAAAACAAGGACTCCCATATAAATTCCTCCAAATGACTGGGCAGTTCAGAGATGTATTTAACTGGCATCCACATCCATGCAAAATCCAATCTAATGGAATAGAAGTACAGAAGTGGCCAGTATGCCAGCTGCAAGGGAGAAAATAGGGAAGGATTTATGCTTCAGGTGGGAAAAAAAGTATTCTGGTGAGAGTTAGGTGGAATGGTACAATCCTAGTCCAGAAGACTGAGGTCCAGGGCAATGCACAGTCCTAGTATAAAACTTGAAGAATGGATAAAGAAGATGTGGTACATATATGCAATGGAATATTACTCAGCCACTAAAAAGAATGAAATAATGTCATTTGTAGCAACATGGATAGACCTAGAGATTGTCATACTGAGTGAAGTAAGTCAGCAGAGAAAGAGAAATATAATATGATATTGTTTATATGTAGACTCTAAAAAAAATGATACAAATGAACTTATTTACAGAAACAGACTCACAGACTTAGGGAATGAACTTATGGTTACTGGGGGGAATGATGGGTGAAGGGATTGTTAGGGAGTTTGGGATTGACATGTACACACTGCTATATTTTAAATGGATAACCAACTGGGACTTACTGTATAGCACAGGGAACTCTGCTCAATATTATGTAACAACCTAAATGGGAAAAGATTTGAAAAAGAATAAATACATGTATATGTATAACTGAATCACTTTGCTGTACACCTGAAACTAACACAACATTGTTAATCAACTATACTCCAATATAAAATAAAAAGTTAAAAAAAAAAAACTTAAAGTAGAATAAGAAACAAGAAGAAGGCCAGTGCTGCAGACTGGGACCTTACATTCCAGTTTAGAAGAAGGCTACCACATTATGAACTGTACAACCGAGGGTTCACCCAAACTCAGGCCACCAGAAAGGCTTAGCAGCAACATGATTTCCAAGCCAAATTCTGGTGGATCAGACCTGAATGATATACAAATCTCCTAGGTTAGCCTGGCTAAAGTCCTAAGCAGACTGGAGGCTTCAGGAAAAAGACATCAGTATCTGCACCTAGAGTGGGCTGGAGAAAGCTGGAGATGAAACACACAGTTCCCTTCACCTCACTGAACCTGTGAAATAAATAACAAAGATGAGTGTCGGGCTTCTGATGCCCTAGGAGCAATCTCAATACTGACTCACAGATGCACTTCCCTCAACCTCCATGTTATGACTCCCTTAGAAATGTACTATTACATCAGTACCTGATGTTTTCAAAGCTTGACGGAATCTATTCTAAACACACATTTAGTCTATTGAGAGACATGAGATTTTTTTTTTTTTTTTTACATTTTAACATCTCTTAAATCAGGATTCATCTAATAATCAATGATGTCTAACACCCACTCTTGACCAGGTGGTCATCATGACGGAGTTGGCATTGCCTGCAGGCATATGAACATGGTTGTCATTCCTGGGGCTTGTCTGGACAACCACAAACCCTAAGCACTTCAGTCAACACAGCATTTAAAGACCATTAGAAGAAACAATAAAAAGAAGAAGAAGAAGAAGAAGAAGAAGCAATACAATTTCTGGTTGCCATTTTCTTGTAAGATCAAAAAAGTGCCTGCATCAAAACATACAGAAATGGTGTAAATGGCCCAGAGGAAAATTCAAGAGACTCCATGAAGAACATATTTAAGGAAAGCTCTTGATAGCACAGAGGACAGCAGTGAATGGAAAAACATGGACATTGATGACAGACCTAAAAGCAATTCAGGAAAATTAGGATCTCAATGTAAAGAAGCTTCAGGAACCCATTAACCAATTTATTTTGCTTAAATTTCCCTTTATACTAGATAACACAATCATGATATATAATTTTTTTTAAAAGTCTCAATAAGTCTAAAAGAATTATTTCAGTAATTTCTAAATGATAAAAGAGTGATTTTAAAAAGGCAATGTAACTACTTAATTTGAAGAATTTTTTCTTTATTAGAAGTACACAAATACAGTGGCTAAAAGTCAAGAGCATTTTGGATTCAATGAAATACAGCAATGTTTCTCATTTTTCCAGCCTCTATATTTTCACTTGATCCTTTCAACAACTATATCTTACAACTACCACCCCATCCTCTGTGTTCCAACCTAACTGACCCTCCTAAAGTGACTCAAACACACTGTGGCAGAGAACACTGGTGCTCCTTAACATCCTGTTTTTCCTCTTGTTCCAGGGTACACAGCTAGACTTGCAATTAAGTGAGACCTTCTGTACGAGCTCTGACTTTTGGAACATTTGTGGGAGTGATGTATGCCACCTGCAGACCTGGTCTCTTAATCCACTCGTGTGATACTCTTTGCACTTACTCTATGCACCCTTCATAACACTCTTCATTCTGGCTGACAGATGATCCCCGTGGCAACCTTGGGAGCCATTGTTAAAAGTATCAGAGGCCCTCAGCCTGGATCCCTGAATGACTCAGTGGAACAGAACTCCCATAGCCTCTGATGCCCACTAGCTGCTGATATAAATGAAAGATGAACTTTTGTTGTATTAAACCACTGAAATATCGTAGAGTTTGTTGTTGTTGTTTTATTGTTGTTGTTATAGCAGTTATCCTGCCAAGCACATTAACATCTCAGGCTTTTCACCTGCTGTTTTTTTTCTCCAAGACATTCATTGGCTCAATCCCTCACTTCATTTAAGTCTATACACAAATGTCACACCCTTAAAGATGCCATTCCTGACCTTCCGATCTCTCTAGCCCTTTATGCTGCTTTTTTTTTCTATATAACATTAATCTCTATGTGGTATTATATTATAGGTTTATTTATTTGCTGTTTTGCCTCCTCTACAAAAAATTAAACTCTGTTTTGTTCAGTGGTATGCCCCTCCTCGTGTCTAGAAGAGTGCCTTGAACACAGTAGAGCCTCTGTAAATACTTATTGAATTAGTCAGTGAATTAACTATAGGAGAGAAGTAAAACAGGTTAAATTATTGTTCCCATTCAAGTCAGAGAAACTGAGTTACAAACAGAATGAGTGGAAGCCCAAAATCCTAAGCAGTGGCCAAAATGAGACTGGTGAGCTAATTGGTAAAGTTTCAATTAGTTAAAGTACCAATTCCTGGAGATATGAAGAGATCACAAACAGACAGGTAAGCATTTTTCAGTAACCTTCAAAAGTCAAGATGTGAAAATAGTTGACCATAATTCTTCCTATTTTTTCATTCACACTAGCCAATTATACTCTCCTGATATAAGGAAACTGCTCTAACCAAGCTCACTGCTCCAGGGCCCCCAGCTTCTATTGCAGCAACACCCAGACCAATAGTGTTTTCAGCTAAATGTAGACCTATGACACCTACATTGAATCTTCCTATCTCCTTCCTTCCACCCTAAATGCATCCAATCCTCGTAACTCCCACAAACTATCTCCCAGAAACCAATTAGTAAATAATCTTCTCATAAGTGGACCAAAATCCTAACCCTCACAGAATTCCTAAATGCTGGGTTTACAATTTAATCTCTCTTTTCTTGTCCAGAGAGAACAGTTAACCGCTGCCCTCACACACCATATCACTGAAGTTCTCCTTGTAAACTGAGTGTTTTCTTAAGTGCCAGGGCTGAACTCAGGTTTGGGAAAAATCCTGAAGTTGGGAAACATCCATTTTTGTGCCCTTGTTTAGCCCCTTCTTCACTGGCTAAAGCTATGAGAAGGTACAACTCCCTCCAGCCTGCCTTCCAAGGCAGTATTGCATGTGCTCCCCAAAAGTCCAGTTGTGTGAGATTGTCCATTATAAATAGTTTTATGGTCAGATAATTGGGGGAAATCCTGCATCTTATACACCAACATCATGGATTCGTGTTGCATAAACATATATTAAAGGTTTTGAGAAACACTAGGGTATTAACTTTGTTTAAGCCGTAATTCCCAAAATTATTTGACTAACAAATTACTTTTTTTCCCTCTTAATGCCTGTTAACTTGCCACTGAATTAGTGTTCCTTGAAAGGCTCTAGGTCTTTGTAATCCCAGTTACATACATCCTCCCAACCACCACTGCCACCAAAGCAAAATGATGTTTTAAAAAAATCAATTTACAATTCTAAATGATTTCCACCACTCATCATACATCTGTATTTGTATCTCTGGGGCTGCTGCAGTTCTGACCTGGTCTGGTACTGGGGCTGTCCTTGAAGGCACTGTCTCCTCCTGCCCTTCTCCTTGGCATTTGTTCAGCTTCCTTTGGCAAGTTCCAGCGGTCCTTCTCTCTAAAGAGTCATGTAATGACTCTGACCTGAATAGACCCAGCTATATGAGTTCTTTCATTTTTCTCTGCATGCGTCAACCTTTCTCCCAGGCATTCTGCTCCGAATTCTAAGTGTTCCCTACCATTTAAACAATTGCCTCATTAATTGTGATTAATTTGATGATGGGAAGAGTCAGGGTAGCCAAGAGGCCAGGAAGGCAATCACTTGTGGCTCTCCAGTCAATCCCAGTTACCTCTGTGAATGAAGGAAGGAGGTGATTTGGGGACTCCAAAGCATTCTCCCTCTGGAAGCTCCAGAATGACATTGGGTAAAATGGTGGAACCCCCCCCCTCTCACCCCGCCTTATGGCCATTCCAGTCTGAGGACCATCATGGAATCTAAATAACCTTCAGAGTCTCATCCACCCAACCACATGGGCCAACTGATCTCACAAAAGGGAACAGCAAAGGGAATAAACAACTTCTCCTCAGCATCAGGCAAATGACAACTGACCAATTCTCATAGGAAGTTTCTAGATGCTTTTAGATATAGAAAAGACCTCTGTAGAATTACAGAATAAAACTATGAAAGGGCTGCTGCATTGAGTGAAGTTTCACCTTTGGAATAAGTGCCAGCCACCTGCTCCAGACCCCATTTTCTCTGGGGGATGCCAACTTGGCAGCATGAATATAAGCCTCCAAATTTTAGACCCTGGAAGTAGGTACAGCTATAAGGGCATGAGAGAAATAAGTCACAAGACTCTTAGGAACAGGAGTCTTATTTTGCTGCTGGTTTTATTTCCAATGATTTCTGAGCGTCGATGTTCATTCTGAACCCCCTTAAGCATTTGTAACATGGCTGCCTTCAGGATGACTGAGTCACAGCTTATGACAGCTTGGAAAATGCTGTGGTTTTTCATACTCTTTAGAGCACACCCCTAGGCTGAAGTTAACAATATAGGTTTGAAACTAATTAGACATGGGGTGTAGTCAGGTCACAGTGTTTAGTAGCTTCAGAAAGCTCCCATGTATAACAAAATGGTACTCTAGAAGGTAACTAGGAAAGATGCAAGACACTAGTGAAGAAACTTGCAGGTTTATGAAAATGGTTAACAAATGGGAGGAAGCATGAAAAAAAATTACAAAACTTGGTTCTTTTCTTATTGCCCCCAGCCCTCTGAAACAAAGGGAACAAAGGAGTAAGAGAGTTAAGAACCTTTTGAGCATAATCTCTTTATATGAACTTGTGTCATCATTTATATCCGGCTCCTCTCTTTAAAAAAATCCAATATTTTAATTGGCCAATAGTATTCACTCTCTCATAATAAAAATGGATAAAAATAATTTTACTCGCTTCCACTTTTATCTAAAGTTAAATGAAATTTCCCACTAATCAGTCATATCCATAACTTGCACTGAAAATCCTCTTATTGAAAGTGATTCTTGTGTACAGAAAACTCTATCAGGCATTCTCTTGCTACCATCAAAGCTAAATATATCAGTGAGCGACCCAAACTTCTCAAGTTCATTTTGTGTCCTTGATACTGCCCCTGCTTCTTCAGATCACCCTTCTGTTCTTCTTCTCTCCCTCCAGACTCCTTTGTCCAGGACAAGAAAGATAGAGGGGGGACAAATCCAGGAAGTAAGGAGTTTCAAATGTGCTTAAAACTGCTATCTCACTCAATTTGAAATAAATTAAAGGGAGAGTAAACAGCTATTTTTAAGCTATTACTGAGTCTTACTCAAATCATAAATGGAGATTTTGTCCCTTAGCTTTTTAAATGTCATTGTATATGACCTTTTGACCTATGTAAAAACATTACAATGATACATTTGAGAAGTAGCAGCTCAAGTTTTCTCCTGATCTGCAAGATGTGTGCTTTTTTCCTCCTCCCCAGAGCAAACACATATACTGATACTGATCTGCTGTCAAAAGGTGATTTCTGCACAAAATTAGCCTGCAAATAATCTTGCCCCTAACTAGATGCCTTTGAGTACAAACATGAGGATGATTCATCTTTTCAAACAGAATGTAACTGACAAAAATGTTGTATTTAATTTTGCCTTTGGGTTTGGGGAAAAAAAAAAAGCAGCAGCTCAGCTATTACCGAATGAACTACTTATTCTTCAGTGTTGAGTCTGACTTGACCAAAAGGGCATATAAACAGTTTGCTTACTTTAAGAACAGCTGGTTGACTCTCTGATTACAGTCAGCAAATTTTCTAGCTGTGTCAGAGCTTGCTTGGGACAGCTACCAGGGAAGCAAAGATATTCCTTAGGCAGGTGGGACTTTTAAAATCAGAGCCTGCTGTATTTAGGTATAAACTTTTAACAGTACCATTTTATTTTTAAAATTAAGTGCATGTATTATATAAATAAAAAGTTAAAACAACATTAGACTATGGGAACAATTGTAGAGGTAAACTAGGTGATGTGAAAGAAAACTGGCTACAGCAGGAATATATGCAGATGTCAACCCTGAGAGAGCAAAATGTTAATGTCTTTAATAACACAGTTTTCCCCCCAAACACTTTTTGTCTAAAAAGGTACAGTAGAAAGTAAATTTGTATGTGAATAACAAAAATAAATACTACTTAAATCTCAAAAAAAAAAAAAAAAAATTCAGCCAGCAGCTCAGGAAACTCAGAATTTCAAGTCCCTCGGTGGCTAACACTCATCACACATCCTGGATCAGCCTCTTCTCCCTGTTTGAGATTCAGCCACCCACCTGGAAAAACATAATTATTCTTCATCACCATCAGTATCTTCATCAACACTGTCACGATCATCACCCAAAGGAATTAAACTCCCACCTGCATAGGATACAGTGCCTGGTACAGTACAAACACGAGGGAAGCAATCTCTCCTCCCCAGCTCTCCCACTGTGCCTCTATCTGAATCTCATTTACCACCCAGTATTGGAATTAATGGTGCAGGTGTGTGCAGGCATGCATTTCTTCTGTAGTCTCGGAGACTCTGCACGAGATACTGTCACTTATTCATTCCTTTCTGCTCGCCACACTACCCCACCAGTGATGCATAATTCAGAGGAGGATTCTAAACAAAATTCAAGTGGGACCTAATAAAACTTCATCATCCAGCATTAAGCCTCAAAGTGATCATTTATCGAAAGATATTTTGAGATATTTTGATAACTATATATTTATACAAATTACACAGATTAAAATATATAAGCAGATCTCTATTATCTTCGTTAATGAAAAAAATATGAAGCAGTTAATTCAAAGCAGAACTTAAGACACCATGAATATTTGCCTTAGAAATGTTATATGAGTTTTATACAGTGATTTGATATGTGCTCAGGTCCCACTAAAATGAGTCTGCATTCCCCGAACAAGGTACAGCAGAGTATAACTCAGCACCTTCTGGGTGACAAGAGAGAGTCGGTGAGAAATGAATTAAACACGGCTGATGAACCTTAATATGGTAAACTGTGGGGGGGGGGGGTGGGTGTGTGTGCGTGTACATGTGTGAGTGGCTGAGGAAAGAGAGAAACACAAGAGATGAATAAGACAGAGCCGAGGCATGATAGGTTCTTTAGACAAAACATACTTCCAGAGGGAAGGAAGCAATCCAGCGCTTCATCTGACTACAAGAGAGACATCACTTTCATTTCTTATTCTTCCAGGTTCTTAGAAACCACAGAGACCCTAAGGAAAGACTTCTTAGAAACCACAGAGACCCTAAGGCAGAGATTTCAGTATTTAGCATTCTCTTTCCTTCCCCTAACTCTAAGGCAAAGCCATTCTCTCAGAACAAATTGCAAGTAGAGAATCCCACTGCATCCAAATAGATTAGAAATTGCTGACCGTTCAGAGTCTTGTGCTGCGTAATCCAGGATAAAAATGCTCATCTCTGACAAAGATTCACTAACATTATGCTGACTATCTTTCATTTGCCCTCGCCACCACCCCTCCCCGTTCATTCTTCATCTTCATTCTCTCCACCCCACCTTGTGTCCGGGGTGGTGACTGGTACAGATAGCATCGATAGGATTTCTGGATCCTGGTTGGGTCCAGCCAATGGGAACATGGGCATGAATGGGAGGGGGGAGAGGTGAGACAGGGTCAGTGTCCCCTGGCCTTTCTCCCTGCAGAGTCCTGGCTGATGCCTGAGATGGGAGCTTGATGCTCGGGTCAGGTAGGCTTTGCCACACAATTCTCTGTCTGGGTTCCAGTAACCAGTCTTCCCTTCCTGTCCTCAGGCTCCCAGATACACCCTTCATTCTCCATTCCTCTGAGGGACTATACACTCCCTTGTGGCTGTTTATACCCTGCCTTCTCCTCTGAAAAATAGCTTATTTATTGAACTCTCTTCAAATATCTGCCATCCCCTCACATTCTGCTGTTGAGTTTCTGACCCTACTGGTAAAGAAAATTAAACTCTCAGAAAAGTAGAACAGTGGTAACCTGAAGACCAGGGTTATGCTGTGATTCAAAGTGCAAGGTCATGTCAGTGAGAAAATGTCTCTCCTGGAATTGTCACTCCAGGATATTCCAAATCAGAAAATACATCAGAAACACTGATGTCCATCTCATCGGACATAGAATACCAAGATTGAATGACTATTTTATTTCAGTGCAATAAAAGTTTGCATTTCAGAAGCATTTTTCTAAAATATTTGAGAAACAACATTCCTTCCTAACGAGCATTTAAAATTGTTAGGAAATTGTGTTTGGGTTTTTTTTTTCCTTTGGTTTTTATCCTTTGCTCTTACTTTTTTAAGTCATCAAAAAATAATCATCCTTTGTTTGGCTATTCTACTAAGATCGCAACTCCTCTATAGGAGTGTCCAAAAGGACACATGCCACCAGTCCCACTGGTTAGTTTGGTCTTGCCCCAGAGACCTGAGATGACTTGACTTATGTGGTCCAACTCTATTTGTATCTCTTTCTGATTGAAATCCTGATTTCCATCCCCTTCTGAATGTGCCAGCTTTAACTGTCTAAACAGACATCTCCAAATAGGAAATAAAAGGAGAAATATATAAAACAAATGATTGTCAGCTGTTTAGTCCAGTCTAAATTGACCATACACTTAAAATGAAGTGGAAAAATGCTTAACAAAATTAAGCATTTTCAAATATGCCAGGCAAATATGTGTTTTAAAAATAATCTTTCAGAAAATAATGGAACCTAAGCAATTTTATCCAAAGATCATTCATCCAAATATTAATTAAGGGCTTGGCAGTGATTCAGAAGATGTATACGACAGGGTCTGCCTCTGGAATTTGCAGCATCATCAGTGAGGTGAGCTGAATATACCTTTAATAATAGTTAAAGAGTATTAGTGAGTATATTCTGGAGTGCTAAATTGTGTCATTAAAAAAATAGTAAGTCCTTGATGACTGATGGGGGAGGTCATCAAGAAGTGTTAGACCCATGTGCTGGACCCAGGCAATCAGAGGCTCCTCACCCCCTACCCAGTCCTTGGAATGTGCAATCCTTTTGCCTTCTCTCCTCCCAGAAGCTGCCCCAAGTAATGTAATAGTGTCAACACTATTTGAACTGTGTAGGTGAGTGAACCCAGTTAAGGCCACCATATAAATTTTTAAGATTTGGCAGGTGGGTGAGGAAATCATTTTGCAGCTGCCCAAGACAAGCTTCATAAGGAAGTTCCCTTGCTTATTAAACCTGCCACCTACCAATCTGGAGTGGGATGGCTCTTTCTTTCATCTCTCCCTGCCCTCCTTGTATGGGGGCCAGTTTCAGATTCAGCTGGGAAGCTCCAAGGTTGTGAACTAAAATTGACCAGTGTTCAGAGAAGAAAAAGAGTCAATGTGGATTTATTGGTATAATGAAAGAAGACGTCATAGAGGAATTTTGAGTGTGATAATAACAGGGGTTAATATTTATTGAGAATTTCTTATGTGCCAGGCATAATTTTAAGCTCTCTTTACATATTAATGCATCGAAGGCTCGTGACAACTACATGAGATAGTTATTACAATTTTTTCCGTTTGCAGAGGAGGAAACTAAGGTTAATGGAGTTTAAGTAACTTTCTCAGTGTATACAATTTAGCAAGTAGAAGAGCTAAAATTCAAACTGGGCAGTCTGACTCCAGAGCCTCTGCTTTGAACTTCTCTGCCCTCTGCATCCATGTAAGTCACCTGCTAATGCCACGTCGCAGACGCTCTGCACCTCCATCAAACAATCTGCCATCTGGCCACTTCCATCTTGGCTCCTTCTTATCCAGCAACTAAGTGAGAATTAGAAGATATTTTACTCCAGGGCCTCCACTAACTTGCTATGTAATCTTGAAAATTTCAGTGTTTGCTGCCACAGCTTCCTTATAGCTTCCTTATGGATAAGTTTGAAATAATGATACTTTCACAAATGTACCTTAACAACTTACAGGCTTATCAGAATTTTTAAAATGTGGGAATAAAAGGGAAAGCCTACTGAAAAATATGAAACACCTAAAAGATGAAATTAATGATCATCATTTTTATTATTATTTTTCCATCCAAATCCATGGCCAGAAGGTACCTATCTAACCACAATCTGGTATGACAAGGGGGACTGGACAGAAGTCTGTGGCTGGATTAGCATAGCCTGACAACCTCCGCTAGATGAGCTACTCTGACCCGTGCATCTTGCAGCAGATGGGATGGTAGGTGTGCAGATTTGGATTGCCCGGGGGCTTCATGCATGCGGAAGAAGGAAAGAAATTACCCTGGGAACCAATCTTGTCTTCCGCTTGTGTTATTTTACACAGGACTACTTAATGTCTCATTTTCAAATTTCTCTGAACATACATTCCTATGATGCAAGCAAGACACAGGGCTCCTAAATAAAGGAAGAAATAAGAATACAGACAAACAGTATTGAGATTTATTTCTTTCTTCTTTGAAATACGTACTTCTATCCTGGCAGTGTATAGAAACTCTAAGGGAGCACTGAGTAGAATTTTTTAAAAGCACTTGAACTGATTCAATCAACACTCACTTCATGAAGAAAACCTAGTAAACTCAGATGCATGAGTCCACAGTGAAGTGACAGAAATCCAAAAGACTCTATATTACATAATATTGAGCAGAGTTCCCAATATTATGTAACAACCTAAATGGGAAAAGAATTTGAAAAAAATAGATACATGTATATGTATAACTGAATCACTTTGCTGTACAACTGAAATTACCACAACATTGTTAATCAACTATACCCTGATATAAAATTAAAAGTTAAAAAAAAACTGTGGCCGCCAAATTCACAAGATGATAATGCCTAAGATTGGCCCTTGCACCAAGTTGTGGGAGCCCTGAAACAATGTGGAACTAATAGTGCAGGAAGAATCTATTTTGCATTTGAAAACAAACAAAAGCCAAAGGATTACAGGTAATATTTCCTGGAGCTTTCCATGTCTGATGAATTGGAGGGAAATTTTCCTTGACTAAAAAGAAAGCAAGAATAGAACCATAGATGTGACAGAAACATTGACAAATATTTATGCATTCATTATCTCATTCATTCATAAATTATTCAGTGACTGTTAAATAACTGACTGCATCTTAAGCGCTCAAACACTGGGCTAGGTACTGCAGATAAAAATGAAGGAAACATAGTTCCCAATAAGAGTAGCTCACAATCTAGTGGCAGAAACATATATAAGCAAATAAATATAATGTGATGAGTTTAATTAGAGAGATGGGCACAAGGTACTATGGGAGCATCTAAGGGGACACAGGGAAGCTAGAGGAAGGATTCCTGGAGAAATGACACCTAAGCTGAGTCTTCAAGTGTCAGTAGGAGTTGGCCAGAGAAGGGCACAGAGCCTGCCCACAGAAGGCCCACTTGGGTAACAACTGAAAATGAGCTGGAGAAGCGTTCACACATCCTCTGCAGGCAACAGCACACAGCTCCTCATTCCCATGGTGGAAAATGCAGGGCAGGGTAGGTGGAGAAGAAACTGGAGACACTGATGGGGACCAGAGCAGAGCAGCCTTTGCAAGACTTCTCAGGACAAGGAGCTTATATTTTTCCCCCACTGGCTAATGGTTCTCAAACTTTAGCATGCTTCAGAATTCCCTGATGGGTGTTTAAAAAAACACTGGTTTCTGGGCCCCTCCCCCAGAGTTTGTGATTCAGTACGTTTGGGCTGGAGCCTGAGAATTTGCATGTTTAACAAGTTACCACGTAATGCTGAAGCTGAGACCAAACACTGTGGGCAACCGAAGGAACACACAGGATTTCAAGCCAGAGAGTGATAAGGTGAGTTTTGCCCTTTCAAGCCTTCAGGGGTGGGAAGAGTCTCTGTGCAGGCCGGATGGAGGCTGCAAGGTCTGGGGGGAGGGAGGCCAGTTAGGAAGCTGTGGCAGAACCACAGGAGGAGCAGGAGGTAGACAAACCAAACCATAACTCTGTTAGTTAGAGATTCCATATTTATTCCCCACAGAACATCATAATGGTGGACAAATCTGTACATTATGTTTGCAATGACTGGTTCTTTTATTTAATTAAGGCATCAAAAGGGAAAAACATTAAACAAAAACATATTTGAGAGAGAAGAGCTATACACATTTTCTATCCAGAAATGAGTCCAACCGATTAAAGCCAGAGAATGGAGATTACTTCCCAAACAGCCTGGCCTGTTTGATGAGACAGTAAGAGATATCTCCTCATTCCCTTCAGAAAGTAGAAGAATTTCTTCCCTGAAAGAATGAAAAGCTAGGGCTTTGGAATTAAGAAGCAAGGAGTGTGTAGTAGGTACAAATGGAGGCCAGGATGAGAGTGTGACAGAAGTGGGGGTGAGTGAGCTCAGACACAACAGCTCCCCAGCTCTGATGTCCAGGTTAGGTCCTACACCCGCCAAACCATCCCTGCATCGCTGTATATTTATTATTTGCCTTTCCTCGAACTGAGTTGATCAGAGTCTCTCTCCAGGAACCCGAAGATCGTGAGCGAGATGCAGAGACTGCAAGATTCTGGAGGAAAGTTTTTAGAATAAAAGTCCTAAGAGAGGGGAGGGGGCAGAATCCAGAGGCATCCTGGATCCACCTTTCCCTAGGTCTTTCAGAACACGCTCAATTCCGTGAGTGACCCCAGTATTACTAGAGAGGGTCTTCATCAACCATCTGTGGAGAAGTACCTGTTTTTTTTTTAATTTCCAAACCACCACTCACCAGTGCTTTTGTAATACATGATAAAAATGCATTACTATAACTCCAGTCTAATCATAAGAAAAACATCAGACAAGTCTCAGTTGAGGGATGGTCTACAAAACACCCAAGTAGAGAGACCAAAACTGTCAAGGTCATCAAACATAGGAAATGTCTCAGAAACTATCACAGCCAAGAGGATTCTAAAAAGGCACAATAATTAAATGTAATGTATTGTCCTAGATGGGATTCTGGAACAGAAACAGGACATTAAGTAAAACCTAAGGAAACCTGAATAACTATGGACTTTAGTTAATAATAACATATCAATATTGGTTCACTGATTGTAACAAATGTACCATGCCAGTGTAAGATGTTAGAAAAAAGGGAAACTGGGTGTAGGGTATATTTTCTGTAAACCTAAAATTGTTCTAAAAAAATAAAGTTTATCTTTTTTAAAAATGAAGTATGGGGGCTTCCCTGGTGGCGCAGTGGTTGAGAATCTGCCTGCCAATGCAGGGGACACGGGTTCGAGCCCTGGTCTGGGAAGATCCCACATGACGCAGAGCAACTGGGCCCGTGAGCCACAACTACTGAGCCTGCGCGTCTGGAGCCTGTGCTCCGCAACAAGAGAGGCCGCGATAGTGAGAGGCCCGCGCACCGCGATGAAGAGCGGCCCCTGCTTGCCACAACTAGAGAAAGCCCTCGCACAGAAACGAAGACCCAACACAGCCAAAAATCAATAAACAAATAAATAAATTTAAAGTCCAAATTTGAAAAAAAAAATGAAGTATGTACCAGAAAAATGAAACGGGAAATAAAGCTGAACAAAATACAAGCTCAAATTTAATTACTATATTCAGCAGCCATAAAATTATAGTTTTATAACTATAAGAACAAATAATATCTAGAAAAAGAATGGGAAAATTTGTGCACTTTATTTATTGAAAGCATGTGTATAAGTGAATAAATAATTTTTCCTTCTGCAATTGTTCTGCAATTTTTCCTTCTGCAACTAAACAAAGAGTTATGTGTGCAAGTGTGAGTCTCCGTATGAAATGGTTAAATGCACGTTTTGAAGGAGCATAATATTTACCAGTATTAAAGTTCTTAACATGGCAAATGAGCATGCTTTGTGCTTCTTAACGTATCTGATCTAGTTTGGATTGATCACAATGGTTCTCACCGGTGATAACGTATATCTAAATTGTTTCTGCGCTTTGTTTCAGTAACACCGACAGTACAGAAACCTGTCTCAACAGACGTATGTTGACAGGAGAATAAGAGATAATTTTTAAAGTAATTTTAGCAAGCTTGGACTATTCATGTCTGATTTTTATACAAAATGAAAAAAGTAATGTTTTTTTTCAAAATTCATGTTTAATCCTTCGTCAGTAACCACTTCCAACAACTTATCCTACAAAGTTATAATTAAATGTAAATTATCTCTCAATGAAAGGAATGGATTTCAGCCCATGGATTTTCAACATAAAGATCTTTTAATGGAAAATACAATGTGAAAATTCTGCCAAAATCCGGAAGGTGTTTGGTGATAACGTTTTGCATTTTTGAAATATCAAGATTGTGACCTTTTTGATCATTGTTTTTCTATTATGGGACATGTCATAACCATGTACAGGAACTTTGTTCTTCTAAGCGTCTGCCTTTTGTTCTTGTCCTTTGATCTTATCTGCCATTCAAAATCATGCTGCACTTCTTCCTTGCATGGAAGTATTAGGATCATTATAATACCAAGAGTATCAGACAAATAAGCAAATCCAGCTTTCCAATTCACCTCTTTAACAAGATGGGACCCAACAGGATTCTTATCTTGCAGAAACATTAAGCGTTTGTTGTATAAATAGATCAAGCATTCTCAGATTTTCTTCTCTGCAATCATTGTGCCTCAATATGCAATGAAAATCATTTATAATTCATCTTCCATATTATCACATAGTAAAGAAAGAGAATTATCTAGAATTTAATGCATTACCCTTTACTTACAATTTTTGTTATGTCACTTGACACTTTATTTTAGCTGACTTTTTTTTCATAGCAAGACTTTCTCAGTAAAGGAAGCAGCGCATTAATTTCTTTCTGGTCCAATCTCCTAGACATGGGGTAACTACTCCAGAAAGTTTTCTTTTCACTGCAACTGTGACATCAGAGTATATTTTCACACAGAACTAACTCTGAAACATACATGTTAACTTTATAATCCATCACAGTTTTATACAGTTCAGAGCCAATTGTAACTGTTGACAATGAAGCTGAAAAAAATGAATTCTTCAAACTGCCATCATGTTCAAATTGCACATATATGAAAAGATTGCAAGCTCAGCAATATTTGTGCATAAGTCAAGGTGCAATGAAAAATACGTTTCTAGTTTATTTGTTCTTTGAGTTGGTTTTCCATATCATTAGCCAGTTCACAGATAAGTCAAGCTATTGTGTCATTGAAAGGTGACACTTGAGCTATCTGCTTTGCTACAGATTAACCCATCTCCAAGCAAACATCTTTAAAACGGCTTCAGTAATTATATGTAGTTTTTAGTGCTAGCAACATGAACTTCCATCTTATACATGAAATAGTAAACATCTATTTCTTCCATCTTTTGAATTCCACACATTTTCTTTCAAAGATTTCATTTAGTTTTGAACTTATTTCTTTATGTTTTGTGTATAAATGCAACTTAAATTTTGACAGTTTTATTGTTTCATTAGCTAGTACATCTCTGAAAATTGAATCCAATAATATATAAAAAGATTAATACATCATGACCAATTGGAGCTTATCCCAGGAAATCGAGGCTGATTTAACACTCTAAAAGGACAGTGTAAACAAACTAAGAAAAATCATATTATTATATCAGTAGATATAGAAAAACATTTGACAAATTTCAACATTAATTCCATTAATTTCTGATAAATACTCTCAGCAAACTAAGAATAGAAGGAAACATCCACAACTTGATAACAGGCATTTACGAAAAACCTACAGCTAACATCATACTTAATAATAAAAGACTGAATGCTTTTGCCCTGTTATTGGCTGAATTGTGTGCCCAAAATTCATATGTTGAAGTTCTAACTCTTAGTGCCTCAGAATGTGACTATATTTGGAGATAGGGTCTTTTTTGGAGGTCATTGAATGGACCCTCATCCAATGACTGGTGCCAGACACACAGGGAAGACCACGTAGGGACACAGTGAAAAGGTGGCCATCTACAAACCAGGGAGAGAGGTCTCAAAAGAAACCAAACCTGCCAACATCTTGATCTTGGACTTGTAACTTCCAGAAATATGAGAAATAAGTTTCTGTTGTTTAAACCACCCGTTCTGTAGTGTTTTGTTATAGTAACCTTAGCGAACTATTAAACTCCCTACAATCAGAAAAAAGACAAGTGTGTCTTCCCTCATCACTTCTGTTCAATATTGTTCTGGATATATAGCCAGTTCAAGAAAAAGACATAAAAATCCAGAATGGGAAGGAAAAAATAAACTATCTTTATTTGTAGATGACAAGATCATCTATGTAGAAAATTTTATGGAACCTACAAAAAAGATAACAGAATTATAAAGTGAGTTTAGCAAAGTTGCCACTTATGAAATCAACATACAGAGTTCTACTTTATTTCCATACACTAGCAATAAAAACGGAAATTGAAATTTCAAACCACTACTCTTTACAGTAACTTCAAAAAATATTAAATACTTAGGGATATATGTGATAAAAGGAATACAAGACCTGTACACTGAAAACTACAAGATATCACTGAAGTAAAGTAACAGAGACCTAGACACATAGGACATTTAGGGATTAGGAGATATATCAATACTGTTAAGATACCATTTCTCCCAAAATTGACCTAGAGAATCAATGCAACCCCAAAACCAAACAAAGACTAATCAAAATCCTAGAGGCTTTTTTGTAGAAACTGACAACTTGATTCTGAAATTCACATGGAAATGCAAAGGACTTAGAATAGCCAAAACAACTTTGAAAATGAAGAACAAAGGTAGAGGACCAGCATAACCTACTTTCAAAATGTATTATAAAGCTAGAGTAGGAGTTAGCAAACTAGAGCCTGAAGCAAATCCAACCCATGGCCTGTTTTTTACAACCCTATGAATGGTTTTTATATTTTTAACAGGTTGTTTAAAAAAATTCTACAGAGGACATGTGTGCCCCTACGAAGCCTAAAATATTTACTATCTGACTCATTACAGCAAAAGCTTGCTGTCCCTGAACTACAGTAACCAAGACAGTGTGGTACTGGCATGTAGACAGATGAATAGATCAATGGAGTCGAGTAGAGGCCTCAAAAATAGGCCCATACTCATAAGGACAACTGGTATTTTTTACAAAGGTGCAAGGCAATTCAACGGACAAATGATAATCTTCTCAACAATGGTGCTGGAACAATTGGATATTGAAGTACAAAAAAGTGAACTTTGATCTATATCTTGCATAAAATATAAAAATTAACTCAAAAGGAATCATAAATCTAAATGTAAAACTGAAAACTATACAACTCCTAGAAAAAAACATAAGAGAAAAATCTTTGTGACCTGGATTTGCCAAAAAATTTTAAATATAACACCGAAAGGAAGATCTATAAATTAAAAATTGATAAATTGAACTTTAATTTAAAACTTCTGCTCTCAAAAGTCACTGTGAAGAGATTAAAAGACAAGCAGAAAACTGGAAGAAAAAATTACAAGTCATACCTCTGACAAAGAACTAGAATATAAAGAATTCTTAAAATTCAATAATAAGAAAAGGACAACCTAATATTTTTAAATGGACAAAAGATATGAACAGACATGTCACTAAAGAAAAATATAAAGATGGCAAATAAACACATGAAAAGATGCTCAACATCATTAGTCATTAAGGAAATACAAATTAAAACCACAGAGAGATACCAGCACATACCTATAAGAATGACTAAAATTAAAAAGACTGACCATATCAAGTGTTGGTAAGGATGTGGAGGAGTTGGAATTCTCACACACTGCTGGTGGAAATGTAAAATGGAAGAACCTCTTTCAAGAACAGTTTGGCAGTTTCTTTAATAGATAAACATATACCTACAATATGATCAAACCATTCCACTCCTAGGTATTTCCAAAAGAAATGAAAACATGTCCATATAAAGACTTGTACCCAAAACTTCCATCTATTAAATAAATGTCATGGGAATGTAATGTACAGCACATTGACTATAGTTAATAATACTGTATTGCATATTTGAAAGATGCTAACAGAGTGGGTCTTAGAGGTTCTCATCACAAGAATAAAACTTTTATAACTATGTATGGTGATAGGTGTTAACTAGACTTACTGTGGTAATCATTTACAAACATATACAATATCAAATTATATTGTGGTAATATACACAAATATCAACTTATTATGTTACACACCTGACCTAATAACTAATATAGTACTATATGTCAATTATACCTAAATGAAAAAAATGGCATGTAACTGAATGTTCATAGCGGCTTTATTTGTAATAATAAAAAATTAGAAGCAAGCCAAATATCATCAAGTATATAGATAAACAAACTGTGGTATAACCATGCAATGGAATACCACTCAGCAGTAAAAAAGAATTTACTATTGGAAACTCAACAACATGGGTCGATTTCAAAATAATTATGCTACGTGAAAGATGCCACATTGAAAAAGAAAAAGCAGGTACTGTATGATTCCATTTACACAAAATTCTAGAAAATCTAAACTAATCTATAGTAATAGGAAGCACATCAGCAGTTGCCTGGGGATGGGATGGGATGTTAGGCAGGACAGGGGAGGAAAAAGGAAAGGGACACCAGAAAACTTCTGAGGGTAATAGATATGTTCATTATCTTGACGGCCGTGATCCTTTCCCAAGTGTATACATAAGTCAAAACATCAAATTATATATAAAACGTAAATATGGACATTTTAATTATGTCAATTATACCTCAATAAAGCTTTTTTTTAAATAAGGCAGGTTAAAATTTTGATTATGCTTTAAAAAATTAAACTCTTTTAAAATTTAAAGCACACGCACACACACCATTTAAGTACTGAGTGTTATAGAATGTAAACTTTCATTGAAACACAAGCAAAAAGCAGGGAAAATCCAAGCTGGCATATCACTAGTTAGCAAATATAAATTTTTTGAGAAACTCTGGATATTGTACGTACTACATTTCACCATCTACCCCTGCCCCCATCTTGGATATTCTCTACGTACATTAGGGTACAAGAGACTCCACAGTCTTAACATTCAGTTACATGCCACAGACTCCACTTTCCTATCCTGAAGGAAGGAAACTTCCCTAACATTGACCCAAGCCCCTTTGACCAAATACAGTAAGTCCCCTACATATGAATGAGTTCTGTTCCAAGAGCACACTCGTAAGTCCAATTTGTTCATAAGTCCAACAAATTTAGCCTAGGTACCCAACTAACACAATTGGCTATATAGTACTGTACTGTAATAGGTTTATAATACTTTTCACACAAATAATACATAAAAAACAAACACAAAAAATACAGAAAACATTTTTAATCTTACAGTACAGTACCTTGATAAGTACGGTAGTACAGTACAAGAGCTGGCGCTTCTTAGCAGGACCAGCTGCAACACCGCTGCTTTTACACTTACTTCTGGACATCTTGGGCTTGAAATAAAGATACTGTACTACTATACTGCATATAGTACTGTACAGAAAAGTACACAAAAGCACCCCCACTTGTAGAGGATACATGCACGTGACAATGTACGTCAGACACGTGAACTAACTTACGTGATTGGACATGTGAACACACATTCGCATCTTTGAACGTTCGCAACTTGAAGGTTCGTATGCAAAGGACTTACTGTAATTATAAGTATCCCATAGAAGGTGTCCATGGGATACACTTTCAGAAACATTTTTGTAGGCTCTAGGTGCTAGCAGAGGTCAAGTGAGGGTGAAAAAAGTTGAGGGGTAACTTCCACCCCTTATATTTTATTCATCTATGACACTCAAAAGTTGGACCATTAAGTTGGACCCATGATTAAAACATATGCTAGAAATGCTCCCATGCCATTTCAATTACCTTTCAAATTTTGTAAAAGGAGAGCAGGAAATAAAAAGAGATAGTAAGGTCCAATGTCAATAAGTAGTCTGATTTTGCTTCTTACATGTTTTATCACATCCTGTCCTTGTCAAATTTCTCTATTATCTTAGCTTCAGGTTAACCCCTATGCTCTGCAGACTGTTAGTCCTTCAATAAGTTTTACATCTTTATGGTTCATTGTCTAAAAGGATAACCATCACCTAGTTAAAAATGCAAGCATTAATTTCAAATCTTGAAAATTTGCCTTGAAAAAACACTCTAGTGCATACATAAGTGGTCATTTTATATTCTTTATACATTTTTGTATGTATAATATATTTCTTTAAAAAACTCATCCCTGCCTGATTGGGCCTCTTGGGACCCCATCCTTTGCATTTATCCTATCCTCACCCTACCTCCCACCTCCTTGAAGATGCTTTTATATCCTTGAATTCCAAACCTCAGTCTACAATAGCACTCAATACAGTGCCAGAAAAAAATGGGCTATCCAGCCAGAGCAGGAAAGCCTTGCTTAACTTGCAAGATAATTCATGCTTAGCCACGTTCCCTTGGACACCCCAGACTGGCTGCTCTTGATGGTGTGGGATTGACAGACCAGTCTTTCATGCAGTTTTAGAGGAAAAAAAATTCTAGCAAGACAATTGACTTCTAATCTCCTCTCTTGGCGACATTGTGGATACAAGACTGCCACTACAGTCCTGTAAATACAACTCACTGGCTATATATACACCTTTTACACACTTTTTATTCTTTCCCGACCTCCCATCCTCTGGGCAGCCTCTAAGTACCTTCACAGCACTTTAGCAATTAGAAAAGTTAGAAAAAACACAGCAGTGCCCTGATTTCTCAGACTCTGTAGACAACTCCCTTTGTCATCATACTTGTGTTGGGCTACTGTGTCTTCACTGTGCTATCATTTGTGGGGTTAAAATAGTGGGTCCCTGAAAGGGAAGGCATAGAATTTCTGATTTCCTGTGGGATTTCTTCCAACATCTTGAAAAAGAATTCTATAATTAAAGAAATTGGGGAACTTCACAGAAATCCTTTGGTTATCGTAAAAACCTCTGTCTTAGCCTTGTACCAAACCTAAAACACCTTCACATCCATTATCACACTTTAACTCTCACAATTAGCCCCATGGCATAGGCTGTGCAGATGTCATTGTGCCCATTTAACAGGTGAGGCACATGAGAATTTTATTGACTCACAGAACTAGAAAATCCAAGTTCTGACTAAACGCCCAGATGAATCCAGAATTCCCAACTACATCGCTTGCATGTCCAACATCCATCCAGAGAAGTTAAGTGTCTTGCCTAAGATCACATAGTTCATAATGAGTAAGACCAGGACCAGAACAGCAGTCTCCAACTCCAAACCTTAATGCTTTCTCACAGTTTCTTCTGGTGCAAAGAGAAAGAAGCCCAAAGTTCCCTGCTCAGGATTAATTTTCCCCTGATCTATATTCCCATATTGCAATGATGGCTCATGTCACAGAGCATTATAGCTATTTGCTGATGTATCTGTCTTCTTTGCTTGTGAAGGCAGACACTGTCTTATTCACCACTCAGTAGATGTCTTTTAAGTTGAATTAGCATCAAAAATAATTTATTAACTGTTTGCCTCAATACATACTCTCTCTCACCACACACACATACACACACAGAAAAGTCTTAGGTGGAACTTTGAAGAGAAGGCCACAGTCTTAGCCCTTGCCTTTTCATGGGTTATAACCCAGGACAGACAAGAGAGAGAGACATGGATGGGCACAGTGAACTTTGATAGGATAAACATGAAAAAGAGGTAGTCAAGAATCAATAAGAGGGTGAGTAAACTAGGACTTTTGGCTGCAGTCATTGAGGCAAGAACCACAGCACAAAAAAAAAAAAAAATTATATTAGCTCATAGACCTGGAAAATCTAAGAAGTATATCTGACTAAAGATATAGCTGAATCCAGGGCTTCAAATTATATCATTTCGTTGCCCAATGCCCATCTCAAACCTAACATGTCAAAACGTGAGCTCCCATTCTCCCTCCAAAATCTGCTCCTCCTCTCCCCCAAAATTCTGCATCTCAGTAAATGGCAGCTCCATCCCTCAGTCATTCAGGCAAAACACCCTAGAGTCCACCTCTTTCTCTGACCCCCCACTTCCAATCCTTCATCATACTGTGACTCCACCTTGAAAATACAGCCTGAATGCAACCTTCTGGCTACTTCTCCTAAACCAAATCATCGCCGTCACTCATCTAAATAGTTACAATAGCCTTGCCTTTCTAAGGTCAATTTTCAACTTAACAGCCAGAGTGATGCTATAAACGAACTCAGATCCCATCACTCCTCTTCTCAAGACCCTACAGTCCCTTCTGCTTTCACCCCACATGAAAGCCAACATCCTCACAGTGTCCTACAAGGCCCTACAGTATCTGTCTCCCTTACCTCTGGGACCTCACCTCCTACTCTCCCCCTCACTCGCTCTGCTCCAGCTACACTGGCCCTCTTCCTCTTCTTCAAACACACCTGGCATGCTCTCACCTCCAGGCATTTCCATTTGCTCTCCCCTTTGCCCAGAAGCACTTCCTGCAAATATCCACAGAGCTCACACCCTCATATCCTCCAGATCTTTACACAGATGTCACTTTCTTGGAAAGACCTTTCCAGTATACTCTTCCAAATTGCAAAAATCTCTACCACCGCCACCCAATGTTCCCTATTGTCTTTCCTCATTATTTATCTTCACAGCACTTATCAAAATGCTCTACAATATACTAACGTGTTTTGTTTATTGTGCGTCTCACCCCGCTGAAATGTAAGTTCCTTTCTCCATTGGAGGACACCAGTGTGTTCCATGCAGAAATGATGGACGGTTACCTCTTTCCCTTTCTCTGCAGTGAACTATATCACCCGAGCCCTAACTCTCACAAAGCTCCTTGTCAAAAAGGATCCTTTCAGCTTCTTCCAGGGCTCCTTTTCCATTTGGGGTCAGACTTTGCCCTGGAACCAGGCAGCACAGGACACCATTCTGCCTCTGTTAGGAAAGCTGAAGACATCCTCTTCCTGTGGAGCAGTAGGTGCCCAGAGCCAAACTTCTTTCCTCCTCCTTCTCCTCCTCTAGTCAAAACACAGAAATTCTCAGACCTATCATCTCAGCCACAGAGACCCAAGATGTATCTGTGTGTCGTCATGAGCCAGGATGGGGGCAGAGGGGCAAAAGGAAATAGCCTCATGACCTGGTGTCAGCTTGGGTACAGTTGGGACTAGGACCCTCCAATTGTGAAAAAGACTGCTGCTTGGCCAACAATATCCATTTTGCCTTCTTTAGTAACAGAGCTCCCAAGTTTTAGCTGAGCAGCCTATGTGCTCTGTGAATAAACTCCGGCCAACAGCATGTGAGAAGTGAGGGGCGCCACCTACAGGTCGTGCTTCTAAAAAGAAATGTGTGCTTTCTTTCCTGACTCCTTTTTTTCTCTCCCCGGGTTAGGGAGATGATAAGAATTAATCATCCGCTCTGGACTCAGAGGTGGAAGCTCTAAATGAAAGACACCTTCGCTACCCTACAAGCCCTAGACCATTTCCCTCTGAGCTATCATAAGAGGGAGAGACAAATTTCTATCTCGTTTGAGCCATTGTACCTTGGGGTTTCTTTGTTACAGCAGCCTGGACAATAAACTAATAAAACAAGTACACTTAGGATGTCTTTCTTGCCATAGAGTATTTCAGGATCAAAGGAAAATAATTGAGAGTTGTTGCAAAGGAGTAGAAGTAAAATTAAGGATTCTGAGTTCCAGATCCAATTCTGCCACCAAATGCTGGAACGTCTAACATCATAAACTGTTAGAGCTGCTATTTGGACTAATGTGGAGTAGTCTCAAGAAAAATTGCTAATATGCTATCATTATTCAAATTTTTAAAATATTTATATAATGCAAAGTTTATAAGCATAGAATATTTCTGGAAGAATATCAACAAAATTGTTTAGAGTGGCTACCTCTGAAGATGGGAACTAGGGAGCAGGGGAGATGGACTGTTGGAGTAAAAGGACTTATGTTTGGTGCCTTTGGAACATTACCATTTTTAACTATGCAAAAATAATAATATTTAAGCCTCAAAAAAGTGAACCAATCTAAAATAAATTGCTGGAATGGCTAGAATCTTTGCTATTGACCCTTCACCTCACATGAATTAATTTCACCCTATTTGGGTGACCATAGCCCACAGTGATGCAAGGAGAGGAGAATACAGTATTTTTTTTTAACATCTTTACTGGAGTATAATTGCTTTACAATGTTGTGTTAGTTTCTACTGTATAACAAAGTGAATCAGCTATATGTATACAAATAGCCCCCTATCCCCTCCCTCTTGCGTCTCCCTCCCACCCTCCCTATCCCACCCCTCTAGGTGGTCACAAAGCAATGAGCTGATCTCCCTGTGCGATGCAGCTGCTTTCACTAGCTTTCTACTTTACATTTAGTAGTGTATGTATGCCAATGCTACTCTCTCACTTAGTCCCAGCTTACCTCTATTTTAACGGGTCCTTTTACCCCGTGTCCTCAAGTCCATTCTTACCTTTTACCCCATGTCCTCAAGTCCATTCTCTACATCTGCGTCTTTATTCCTGCCCTGTCCCTACGTTCTTCAGAACCGTTTTTGTTTGTTTTTAGATTCCATATATATGTGTTAGCATACGGTATTTGTTTTTCTCTTTCTGACTTACTTCACTCTGTATGACAGACTCTAGGTCCATCCACCTCACTACAAATAACTCAATTTTGTTTCTTTCTATGGCTGAGTAATATTCCATTGTATATATGTGCCACATCTTCTTTATCCATGCATCTGTCGATAGACACTTAGGTTGCGTCCATGTCCTGGCTATTGTAAATAGTGCTGCAGTGAACATTGTGGTACATGACTCTTTTTGAATTATGGTTTTCTCAGGATATATGCCCAGTAGTGGGATTGCTGGGTCATATGGTAGTTCTATTTTTAGTGTTTTAAGGAACCTCCATACTCTTCTCCATAGTGACTGTATCAATTTACATTCCCACCAACAGTGCAAAAGGGTTCCCTTTTCTACACACCCTCTCCAGCATTTATTGTTTGTAGATTTTTTGATGATGGTCATTCTGACCGGTGTGAGGTGATACCTCATTGTAGTTTTGATTTGCATTTCTCTAATGATTAGTGATACTGAGCGTCCTTTCATGTGTTTGTTGGCAATCTGTATATCTTCTTTGGAGAAATGTCTATTTAGGTCTTCTGCCCATTTTTGGATTGGGTTGTTTATTTTTTTGATATTGGGCTGTATGAGCTGCTTGTACATTTTGGAGATTAATCCTTTGTCAGTTGCTTCATTTGCAAATATTTTCTACCATTCTGAGGATTGTCCTTTCGCCTTGTTTATGGTTTCCTTTGCTGTGCAAAAGCTTTGAAGTTTCGTTAGGTCCCATTTGTTTATTTTTGTTTTTATTTCCATTTCTCTAAGAGGTGGATCAAAAAGGATCTTGTTGTGATTTATGTCAAAGACTGTTCTTCGCATGTTTTCCTCTAAGAGTTTTAAAGTGTCTGACCTTACATTTAGGTCTTTAATCCATTTGGGGTTTATTTTTGTGTATGGTGTTAGGAAGTGTTCTAATTTCATACTTTTACATGTAGCTGTCCAGTTTTCCCAGCACCACTTATTGAAGAGGCTGTCTTTTCTCCATTGTATATTCTTGCCTCCTTTATCAAATATAAGGTGACCATATGTGCGTGGGTTTATCTCTGGGCTTTCTATCCTGTTCCATTGATCTATATTTCTGTTTTTGTGCCAGTACCATACTGTCTTCATTACTGTAGCATTTTAGTATAGTCTGAAGTCAGGGAGCCTGATTCCTCCAGCTTCATTTTTCTTTCTCAAGATTACTTTGGCTATTCGGGGTCTCTTGTGTTTCCATACAAATTGTGAAATTTTTTGTTCTAGTTCTGTGAAAAATGCCATTGGTAGTTTGATAGGGATTGCATTGAATCTGTAAATTGCTGTGGGTTGTATAGTCATTTTCTCAATGTTGATTCTTCCAATGCAAGAACATGGTATATCTCTCCATCTGTTTGTATCATCTTTAATTTCTTTCACCAGTGTCTTACAGTTTTCTGCATACAGGTCTTTTGTCTCCTTAGGTATTTTATTCTTTTTGTTGCAATGGTAAATGGGAGTGTTTCCTTAATTTCTCTTTCAGATTTTTCATCATTAGTGTATATGAATGCAAGAGATTTCTGTATATTAATTTTGTATCCTGCTACTTTACCAAAATCATTTATTAGCTCTAGTAGTTTTCTGGTTGCATCTTTAGGATTCTCTATGTATAGTATCATGTCATCTGTAAACAGTGACAGCTTTATTTCTTCTTTTCCGATTTTGATTCCTTTTATTTCTTTTTCTTCTCTGATTGCTGTGGCTAAAACTTCCAAAACTATGTTGAATAATAGTGGTGAGAGTGGGCATCCTTGTCTTGTTCCTGATTTTAGTGGAAATGGTTTCAGTTTTTCACCATTGAAAATGATGTTCACTGTGGGTTTGTCATATATGGCCTTTATTATGTTGAGGCAGGTTCCCTTTATGCCTACTTTCTGAAGAGTTTTTATCATAAATGGGTGTTGAATTTTGTCAAAAGCTTTTTCTGCATCTATTGAGATGATCATACGGTTTTTATCCCTCAATTTGTTAATGTGGTGTATCACATTGATTGATTCACGTATACTGAAGAATCCTTGCATTCTTGGGATAAACCCCACTAGATCATGGTGTATGATCCTTTTAATGTGCTGTTGGATTCTGTTTGCTAGTATTTTGTTGAGTGCGTCTATGTTCATCAGTGATATTGGTCTGTAGTTTTCTTTTTTGTGACATCTTTGTCACAAAGATGGTTTTGGTATCAGGGTGATGGTGATCTCATAGAATGGGTTTGGGAGTGTTCCTCCCTCTGCTATATTTTGGAAGAGTTTGAGAAGGATAGATGTTAACTCTTCTCTAAGCGTTTGATAGAATTTGCCTGTGAAGCCATCTGGTCCTGAGTTTTGTTTGTTGGAAGATTTTTCATCACAGTTTCAATTTCAGGACTTGTGATTGGTCTGTTTATATTTTCTATTTCTTCCTGGTTCAGTCTTGGAAGGTTGTGCTTTTTAAGAATTTGTCCATTTCTTCAAGGTTGTCCATTTTATTGGCATATAGTTGCTTGTAGTAATCTCTCATGATTCTTTGTATTTCTGCAGTGTCAGTTGTTACTTCTCCTTTTTCATTTCTAATTCTGTTGATTTGAGTCTTCTCCCTTTTTTTCTTGATGAGTCTGGTGAGTGGTTTATCAATATTGTTTATCTTCGCAAAGAGCAAGCTTTTAGTTTTATTCATATTTGCTATTGTTTCTTCCATTTTTTTTCATTTATTTCTGTTCTGATCTTTATTTCTTTCCTTCTGCTAAATTTGGGGTTTTTTTGTTCTTCTTTCTCTAATTGCTTTAGGTGTAAGGTTAGGTTCTTGAGATGTTTCTTGTTTCTTGAGGTAGGATTGTATTGCTATAAACTTCCCTCTGAGAACTGCTTTTGCTACATCCCATAAGTTTTGGGCCATTGTGTTTTCATTGACATTTGTTTCTAGGTATTTTTTGATTTCCTCTTTGATTTCTTCAGGGATATCTCAGTTATTTAGTAGCATATTGTTTAGCTTCCATGTGTTTGTATTTTTTACAGGTTTTTTCCTAAATTTGATATCTAGTCTGATAGCGTTGTGGTCGGAAAAGATACTTGATATGATTTCAATTTTCTTAAATTTACCAAGGCTTGATTTGTGACCCAAGATATGGTCTATCCTGGAGAATGTTCCATGAACACTTGAGAAGAAAATGTATTTCATTGTTTTTGGATGGAATGTCCTATAAATATCAATTAAGTCCATCCTGTTTAATGTATCATTTAAAGCTTGTTTTTCCTTATTTATTTTCATTTTCGATGATCTGTCCATTGGTGAAAGTGGGGTGTTAAAGTCCCCTACTATGATTGTGTTACTGTCGATTTCCCCTTTTATGGCTGTTAGCATTTACCTTAAGTATTGAGGTGCTCCTATGTTGGGTGCATAAATATTTACAATTGTTATATCTTCTTTTTGGATTGATCCCTTGATCATTATGTAGTGTCCTTCTTTGTCTCTTGTAATAGTCTTTATTTTAAAGTCTATTTTGTCTGATATGAGAATTGCTACTCCAGCTTTCTTTTGATTTCCATTTGCATGGAATATCTTTTTCAATCCCCTCACTTTCAGTCTGTATATCTCCCTAGGTCTGAAGTGGGTCTCTTGTAGACAGCATATATATGGGTCTTGTTTTTCTATCCATTCAGCCAGTCTATGTCTTTTGGTGGGAGCATTTAATCCATTTACATTTAAGGTAATTATCCATATGTATGTTCCTATTACCATTTTCTTAATTGTTTTGGGTTTGTTTTTGTAAGTCTTTTCCTCCCCTTGTGCTTCCTGCCTAGAGAAGTTTCTTTAGCATTTGTTGTAAAGCTGGTTTGGTGATGCTGAATGCTATTAACTTTTGCTTGTCTGTAAATGTTTTAATTTCTCCATCGAATCTGAATGAGATATTTTCTGGGTAGAGTAATCTTGTTTGTAGGTTTTTCCCTTTCATCACTTTAAATATGTCCTGCCACTCCCTTCTGACTTGCCAAGTTTCTGCTGAAAAATCACCTGTTAACCTTATGGGTATTCCCTTGTATGTTATTTGTTGCTTTTCCCTTGCTGCTTTTAATATTTTTCTTTGTATTTAATTTTAACAGTTTGATTAATATGTGTCTTGGTGTATTTCTCCTTGGATTTATCCTGTATGGTACTTTCTGCACCTCCTGAACTTGATTGACTATTTCCTTTCCCATGTTAGGGAAGTTTTCAACTATAATCTCTTTAAATATTTTCTCAGATCTTTTCCTTTTCTCTCCTTTTCTGGGACCCTTATAATTCGAATGTTGGTGTGTTTAATGTTGTCCCAGAGGTCTCTAAGACTGCCCTCAATTCTTTTCGTTCTTTTTCTTTATTCTGCTCTGCAGCAGTTTTTTCCACATTTTATCTTCCAGGTCACTTATCCATTCTTCTTCATCAGTTATTCTGCTATTGATTCCTTCTAGAGAATTTTAAATTTCATTTATTGTGTTGTTCATCATTGTTTGTTTGCTCTTTAGTTCTTCTAGGTCCTTGTTAAACGTTTCTTGTATTTTCTCCATTCTATTTCCAAGATTTTGGATCATTTTCACTATCATTATTCTGAATTCTTTTTCAGGTAAACCACCAATTTCCTCTTCATATTTTTGGTCTGGTGGGTTTTTACCTTGCTTCTTCATCTGCCGCATATTTCTCTGTCTTCCCATTTTGCTTAACTTACTGTGTTTGGCGTCTCCTTTTCAGGCTGCAGGTTCGTAGTTCCTAGTGTTTTTGGTGTCTGCTCCCAGTGGGTATGTTGTTTCAGTGGCTTATGTAGGCTTCCTGGTGGAGGGGACTGGAGCCTGTGTTCTGGTGGGTGGGGCTGGACCTTGTCTTTCTGGTGGGCAGGGCTGCATCCAGTGGTGTGTCTAGGGGTGTCTGTGAACTTAGTACGATTTTCTGCAGCCTCTCTGCTAATGGGTGGGGTTGTGTTCCTGTCTTGCTAGTTGTTTGGCATGGGGCATCCAGCACTGGAGCTTGCTGTCCATTGGGTGGAGCTGGGTCTTAGCATTCAGATGGAGATCTCTGGGAGATCTCTCACCGATTGATATTACGTGGGGCTGGGAGGTCTCTGGTGGTCCAGTGTCCTGAACTCAGCTCTCTCACCTCAGAAGCTCAAGCCTGACATCAGGCCAGAGCACCAAGACCCTGTTAGCCACATGGCTCAGAAGAAAAGGGAGAAAAAAAGAAAGAAAAAATAATAAAATAAAATAATTAAAATAAAAAAAATTTTTTAATTATTTAAGTAAAAGCCATTGTTGTTAATGGATGAGAAGACAAAGTTGCTTTTGGACATACATATCTTATAGCTTTCAAATAAGGTGCAAGAAAAATAAGAGCTTTCCCCAATGTATTTGTTTGTTTCCAGTCGAGGCAAGAATCAATTGGTGGCAGCCTACCATCCTTGAAACTTCTGTCCTCCCCTCCCCCACACATACACATCATCATTTTGTAAAGATCATCCCATAATGAAGGAGTTGCCAAGTCAGGGTGGAGACAGCTCAGCCAAGGCCCTCATTACACTGATCTGTGCTGTCTTTCATCCTTCAACAGCACTGAAGTCAATATTTCATCTGGGAGCTAAAATTAAGTCATCACCCCTCCTATGAGCAACACTACACCTGAAATAAAAATTTCACAACATTAGGTTGGAGGAGGATCACTTAGCATTTGAAAACACTTCCCCTGTGACCTTGAGCTTTTATCTCTTGGGAGCCAAAATAAAATCTCTGAGGCAAGATTTATGAATAAATATTTAACCCTGAAAATAAAATCAACACTGGAAAAGAAGTGGGTCCTTTCCATTTACAGGCAAGTTTCTTTTGTGGATGTCACTCTCTCTTCTGTGCACACAGCATTTTTAGGAAAAAAAATTCCAAGGTGTGCCAGCCTGACCTAACTGCAGGAGGTGTGAAAACATGAGGACAGATTCTGCCTCTTCATGTGTCTTCCTGGATCTTCAGAATTTGCCTGGGTCACCCAGACACTGAGGGGCAATGGCAACGCTCACTGTTCATCCTTGGTACCTTCTCTCCACCCCAATCCGCCCTTTCCAACAAGAGCATGGGGGTTCTCTCCCAGGGGTCTACCAGCCAGCCCAGGTCCTTCTCAGATGAGATGCTGAGATGGGGAATCAGCAGTGACTCAAGTCCTTCAGAGAAGACCCCAGGGCTCGTACAACCAACCCTCACCTCAGTGTAAGGCTCTCCAAGAGCAACTCACTCGATGGTACAAAAATGATGACACTGGGGAAAGTTCAACCCACTTTCCAGGCAACTTGGAAAAAAATTAAATAAAGAGAGCTCCCTCTCTCTTTTAAATGAAAACTCAGCATCTGGAGAAAACCAGCCTGCTGTCCTTGGCTCTGACTCTCCTGAGTGCTCTCTGAGGAGCTGCAAGTGCCTTTCCCTCTTCTAAAGTGCTAGCCCCCTGCTGAGCAGCCCATCCTCACCCCCTTACACGCAACCAAAGACCCGCAGTGTGGGGAGAGGAACACAAAGAGAAGAGGCCTTGCTGCCCCGCGGGAGAGAACAAGAGTGTTGGACCTTCTGCAGAACACAGAGCCAAGGGACCTCCGAGTGCATCCTGGGCCCAAAATCCATGAAGATGCATAAAATAAAATTGAAAATCTACACTTTTTATTTTTCATTTTCACAGCTCCTATTGTTTTTCTTTAAACTGATCTAATCTGCCTCCTTGCTGATTCATTTGAGTCATGTATTCTCTGAAGACAGATAATACATCAAATCATTCTGGAGCCCAACCACCTGCCTAGGGTCAGAAGAAGACCCTTCCCAGCCTCCTGGTTCTCCTTGGGGAGGAGGTGGAAGGAGGGAAGAGTGGAAGGAAGGGATGGGGGGGCAATGAGTTCTCAAGGGAGCAGCCTGGGTCTGGGAGGCTCCCTGTTCCTCTATTCAACGCAGAAGCATACAGGTTGGTGGGGAACCCTGTTCTCAGAAATGAAAGCAGCAGAAACACTCTTCCCATCAAATTGAGATTAAGGCCCTTACAGCTCCCAGTCTTCCTCTCAGAAGTGAGGTTCATTTTAAGAATTCCTCCAGGGTTTCCCTGGTGGTGCAGTGGGTAAGATTCCACCTGCCAAAGCAGGGGACACAGGTTTGATCCCTGGTCTGGGGAGATCCCACATGTCACGGAGCAACTAAGCCCGTGCACCATGACTACTGAGCCTGCGCTCTAGAGCCCACGAACCACAACTACTGAGCCCATGTGCCACAACTACTGAAGCCCGCATGCCTAGAGCCCATGCTCTGCAACAAGAGAAGCCACCGCAATGAGAAGCCTGTGCACTGCAACGAAGACTAGCCCACACTCGCCGTAACTAGAGAAAGCCTGCAGACAGCAACAAAGACCCAATGCAGCCATAAATAAATAAATAAATAAATAAATTTATTAATAAAAAAAAGAAAAGAATTCCTCCAGCAGGACCTCAGGGTTCTTGTACCTTTGAGATTCCAGGACTCCCATGCTTCCTGCTTTGAGCTGGGGCCTTTGGTGAGTTTGCTTCTCCATGACAGACTCTCACATTGAACTTCCACCTTGAGTATTCTTTTGAGATAATATTAGCACTTTGCAAACCCAAAGCCTGATACCAATGGCAGTGTGTCTGTTTGTTTAACAAACTGTTCACTTCTGTTCTATATTCCTGACAAACTTAAACTGCAGACTATTTATCTTATTCTTAAATCACTCTTTTATTCTTGCCATAAATGTTTTTAAGCAGCTTTATTGAGGTATAATTGACATACAATAAACTGCAAGTATTTAAAGTGTACAACTTGATAAGTTTTAACAACACCCATAAAACCATCCCTCCAATCAAGATAAGAAACATATCAATCACCTTTAAATTTTCCCAAGCCCTTCTTAAATGCATTTAATAGCAAAATAACATTGTTTTTGCCCTAGATCTGGCCATAACCAGCTGTGTGCCTTTGGGCTTCTTTGCAAGTTTTCATTTCCTCACATGTTAAATGAGGGGATTGGACTAGATGATCTCATCTAGTGAGGACCAAGCTTCTTCTAATCTATTCTTGAAACTAACCATCAAGGGCAAATGGTCACCCATGGGTTTCCTCGTTGTTCTTTCGGCCCAAAGAATTCATCCTCCAGCTATATGACATAATGCATGGCATCATGTTTAAATTTTTTGAACAAAATTCCATCCAAACTGTTGCACTTCTAACAGGACCAGTGTGGTTACAAAGGGCCCCACCCTCAGAAGGGGCATGCATGCACTTGCCATCTTGAAATTCTCAATAATTTTATCCTTGAACTTGTGCTTAGTAAGTGAAGTCTGTGGGACAATGGAGCAGGGGGCTTAGAGATTGGTCTCTCATGCATCCTACCAACCACCATTTCCCCACCTTCTCACCTCTCAGCTGTCTGCTCTCTCTGCAGTGGTACCCTGGTCTCTCATTACTGACCCGATCCTAAAAGAACTGTGTACTCCACCTGGGGTGAAAACCAAGTAACACTGGAGGGAGAGGCCTGCATTCTGCTGTCATCCTCTGCCCCCAGCAGGGGGAGGATCAGGGAGAGATGTTCACTCTATAGCATCCTGGGACACAGCCATCCTGCCCCTGGTTGGCAGCACCACTGCACATTTGATAGGCAAGTTGAAGGATGGGGAGGGTCAACTTCAATTCAGGTACCAAGCATATCCAGGCACAGGTTAGGGCAGCTGGTATATGGGAAAGGGAGATCGACTTCACCACCCCACCTGGCCCCACATTTTCATTTTGCACTGAGACCCACAGAGCATCTCTAAGATCATATTTTATGAATATGAATTGCCTGGTATAATCTAGGAATCAACAGGACAGCCCTCATCTATGCTATGTCAAGAATAAGGCAGGAAATGACATTTCAGAGTGTTAAAGTAATGACTATTTAATGATCTTCTGCCTCTGGTCATTGTATTACCCAAGGGCAGGCAGAAACAGATAAAGAATCTCCAGGTGGTTCAAGGAACAGCACAAAATGGTGTTAGCCAAGCTGGAACTGAACTGTAGTGAAGGCCAGGCTGAATTATTCTTCCAGGTTGCATGAGTAGAAGCATCTGAGTAGATGGCAGCTCTTCCTGGTCTGCTCGTAGGTCAGGGCTCTGCCCACCCTCCTCCAGATACCTCTCCCACCAGCTCACTGCTGCCTGAAATGGCTTTGATGGAAAATAGCACCTGTGTTAGTTTGCTAGAGTGCCGTAGCAAAGTACCAAGACTTGGGCTTGGAACAACAGAACTTTACTGCCTCAGAGTTCTGGAGGCTGGAAGTCTAAGATCAAAGTGTCAGCAGGGTTAATCCCTTCCACTGTGAGGGAAAATCCAAGCCTGTTCCAGGCCTCTTCTGTAGCCTCTGCTGGTTTGCAGGCAATCTTTAGTGGTCCTTGGCTTGTAGAGGTATCACCCTGATTTCTAACTTCATGTTCACATTGCGTTCTCCATCTGTGTGTGTCTGTGTGCAAATTTCCCCTTTTATAAGGACACCGGTCATATTGAATTAAGACCCACCCCATCCAGAATGACATTATCATAACTAATTACCTCTGCAACAACTTTATTTCCAAATGAGGTCACATTCTGAGATACTAGGGTTAGGATTCCAACATGAATTTCAGGGGAACATAGTTCAACCCATAATAGTACCCATGAGTCAACCATCAGAGATCATGCTTTAACAATTACTCCTGGGAGAGGAAGAACATTGTCTAGCTCAAAACTCTCACCAAGGGTAAGCAAGTTTTGACTAGAGAGGAGAGAGAAAAATCTAAAGTCCCTTGGCTGTAGAATACAGTTGGGGGTTAGGACAGAGGGTTGGAGGGAGAGAGGAGAAGGAAAGAAAATAAAGGGTCATCACAGAATAAGGGGATAAAAGAACATATAAAAGAGTGACAGAGCTGAAGGACAAGTTTTGCTAGCTCCACAAAAGGTCTGGCCCCAGTTCTGAGGCTAGAGAAAAGCTACTTTTTGAAGAAGGTTGCCTGTCTCCAGTCTGTAACTTCACTCTTATTTTCCCAATTTGGAAACTTAAACCAACAGACGCACACACACACACACACACACACACACACACACACACACACGCAAACTACCATCAAATAACTCATCTTTAACAATCTTCCCTTCGTTGCAGCAAGAGCTGGTTTCTTCCCCAAAAGCGAGTTCTTCCAGGAATGTGTCCTCCATCTCCAACTGTGCCCAAGCCTGAATCAACATTTCTTACCTGTGTTAAAGCAAAATCCTGCAGCATCTGCAAGCCCGGATATCAGAAGCCTGTTAAAAAAGAAGAAAAGAAGTTGCAATTGCTGCACCTTCCTGAAAAACAGAAATTAATTCAATGCTTCTTCAAATACATTCAAGTGTACATACAAGATGACAGATGGGTATTCAAATCCTATTTAGAGCCCCTGCCTTATGAACAGTCATCCCCAGCAACTGTAATCTCTTCTTACAATCCTGCTTTCCTAACAATATCCTATGGTGTTAGCTAACTGCTTATATAGCAGAGGAAATGTATGTGTATGTTCCAATGAATATACACTTATTAATGGTCCTAAATGTTCAGCAAATTAGCAGACTTTAAAAACTCATTAACGCTTCTGTTCTTAATCCATGGATTTATTCATTTAATAAACGTGAGCTCATAGTAAGGAGCTATTAGCCTTTCGCAATTGCTATCTGGGGGCATCTGGCAAAGTGATGAATTAGATGGAGTTTTAATTTTTTTGGAAGCCACGTGTGTTGAAATCCTCTGCAAGAGGAAATAACCAAGCCTTGCCCAGGGTTGGCGTCACATGGTTTTGAATGGCCCTGGAACTCCAGAATAATGATTGGCTTGAATAAATACTAAGTACTCTTTGCACCCTCCCAAATACCCTACCACATAGGTACCATCATTATCCCACTGTATGGTCTTAAATCCCAGTTAAGTGGCAGTCATTAAGAAACAGCAGCTGCCAAGAAACAGAGATTCCAGAGACAAGAGCTATTTGGGGGTAATAAAGAAAGAAGAGAACTTGAAAAAAAGGAGAAATGCAATCCACTTTTCTTTAATGTGCCAGGATAGAGGAGGAGAAGGAGGGAGGAAGAGGAAGGAGAGTTCCACTCCTTCCCAGGATCAGCATCTATGTTCCTCTTCTCATAGTTTCCAGTGTGTTCCTCCATTTCTGAAACTATAGATTCATAAAAGCTTCTGTTTTTATTCCATGTCCCTTCCTACTTGATGAAGAGATTCTCAGCTCATGATAACTTAGGGAAATTAGAAGCTTTTATATAATAGTTATGTAATAAAAGTGACAGCCCCAAAGTGATGGTCAATGTGAGTCCAATGCACTCATTTGCTGAGAGTTGCTGGACATTGGTGGACTTCACAGAAATTAGCACTGTCTATATGCACATACACACAAACACCACATTTAAACTCCAAATAAAAGAGGATAACCTGGTGGGGGGGGGGGGGAAGGTAAGGGTATTTGTCAGCTCAGGCTGCCATAACAAAATACCACAGACTGGGTGACTTAAACAACAGAAATTTATTTCTCACATTCTGCAGGGTGGAAGTCCAAGATCAAAGTGCCAGCATGGTCAGGTTTTGGTGAGGGCTCTCTTAGTGGTTCTCAGACAGCCACCTTCTCATTGTATCCTCACATGGCAGAGAGAAAGCAATCTTTCTCTCTTTCTCTTCTTATAAAGCCACTAACCTCATGATTAGGGTCCCACCTTCATGACTTCATCTAACCCTAATTACACCCCAAAGGCTCATCTCTAAAAACCATCACATTAGGGGTTAGAGGTTCAACATGTGAATACTGGGGAGGACACAATTCAGTCTATAGCATTCTGTCCCTGACCCCCCAAAATGTATGCCCATCTCACATGCAAAATGTGTTCATTCTGTCCCAAAAGCCCCAAAAGTCTGATCTCATTGCAGCACCAACCCTAAAATCTGACTTAAATATCATCTTAATCAGATATGAGTGAGACTCGACATACAATTCATCCTGAGGCAAATTCCTCTCCAACTGTGAATGTGTAAAACCAGACAAGTTATGTGCTTCCAATATACTTTAGTGGGACAGACATAGGACAGGCATCCCCATTCCAAAAGGGAGACATTGGAAAGCACGAAGGGTCAAAGGGTCCCAAGCAAATCCAAAACTTAGCAAGGAAGATTCCACTAGATCTTAAGTCTGGAGAATAATCCTCTTTGATTTAATGTTTTGCCTTCTAGACTCACTGGGGCAGTGGTTCTACCTCCGTGGCTCTGCTGGGTGGAGTTGCACCAAGGATCTGGGCAGCTCCATCCCCAGGATTCCACAGGGTGGTCCCAGCCACAGGGCTCTGCAGGGCAGTCTCACTCCCAAGTCTTCAGTCAGAGGCCACCTGGCCTGTTGAAACTAAGGCAGTGCTGAATTGCCTTCAGCGTTCTTCTTACATTTTCTTGAAGAATAGTGCACATTTTTAACCATACAGCACTATGACCCAGTCTAAGATCTAAGAATTCCAAGAGCCTTCCTTCATTTTGTCTCATTTTTTCTATCCCTTTTAGTTCCAACTAACAACATCTTTGGTGGCATAATCCCATCTCTGTTCTTAGCTTCTGTTGAAATTGCTAATTAAGTCTACAAGTCACATCCAAGATATCTTTACCAAATGGTTGTTTAGCCACACTCTTAGTGTTCTCTTCAGAACAAGTTTTCTCATTTTTTTGCAGTATAGATAGGCTGATACTGTTGGTAGGGATGTAAATTAGTGCAGCCACTGTGGAAAACAGTATAGGGTACATATCCAAAAAAAAAAAAAAACCACTAATTTGAAAAGATACATGCACCCCAATGTTCATATCAGCATTATTTTCAATTGTAAAGATATAGAAGCAACCTAAGTGTCCATCAACGGATGAATCGATAAAGAAGATGTGGTATATATATATACACAATGGAATACTACTCAGCCATAAAAATGAACAAAATTTTGCCATTGACAGCAACATGGATGGACTTGGAGGGCATTATGCTAAGTGAAATAAATGAGACAGGGAAAGACAAATACTGTATTATGTCACTTATATGTGGAATCTAAAAAAATACAACAAACTAGTGAATATAACAAAAAAGGAGCAGACTCACAGATATAGAGAACAAACTAGTGGTTACCAGTGTGGGGGGAGCACTATAGAGGTGGGGGAGTAGGAGGTACAAATTATGGGGTGAAAGATAGGCTCTAAGGATGCACTATACAATCTGGAGAATATAGCCAATATTTTGTAATAATTATAAATGGAGTGTAACCTTTAAAAATTGTATACAGAATTTAAAAATGATAGGTAGATAGAGATATAGATAGATAGATAGATAGATAGATAGATAGATAGATAGATAGATAATAGGCTGAGAATTTTCCAAACTTCAAGTTCTGTTTCCTTTTTGCTTAATAATTCCTTCTTCAATTTCTCTCTCTCCTTGCACATTTTACCATAAGCAGTCAGGAATAATCAAGCTGATCCTTCAATACTTTGCTTAGAAATCTCCTCAGCTAAATATCCAATTTCATTGTTCACAAGTTCTACCTTCCATAAAACACTAAAACATCATTCAGCCAAGTTCTTTGCCACTTTATAACGAAGATCACCTTTCCTGCAGTTTCCAATAACATTCCTCATTTCCAACTGAGAGCTCACCAAAACCACCTTTTAACATGCCTATGACTTCCCTAGTGGCACAGTGGTTAAGAATCCTCCTGCCAATGCAGGGAACACAGGTTCGATCCCTGGTCTGGGAAGATCTCACATACCATGGAGCAACTAAGCCCATGCACCACAACTACTGAGCCTGCGCTCTAGAGACCACAAGTCACAACTACTGAAGCCCACGTGCCTAGACCCCATGCTCTGCAACGAAGAGTAGCCCCCACTCGCCACAACTAGAGAAAGCCCGCGTGCAGCAACGAAGACCCAACGCAGCCAAAAATTAATTAATTGATTAATTTTTAAAAAAATACATGTCTAGAGTGCACCTCAAAATTCTTCTAGCCTCTACCCATTGCCCAGTTCCAAACCCACTCCCACATGCTTAGGTATTTGTTACAACAACACCCCACTTCTCAGCATCAAAATCTCTATTAGTCTGGGTTCTCCAAAGAAACAGAATCAATAGGAGGAGAGAGAGAGAGAGAGAGAATTGGCTGATGTAATTATGGATGGTAAGTAGTTCCCAGATGTGAGGTTGGCAAGCTGGAGCCCTAGGAGAGCTGATGGTGTGGATCCAGTCTCAGTCCAAGTCCGAAGACAGGAGAAGATTGATATCTTCAGCTCTAAGACAGGTGGAGAGAGAGAATTCTCTCTACTCCACTATTTTGTTCCATTCAGGCCTTCAATTGATTGGATGAGGCCCACCCACATTGGAGAGGGCAATCTGCTTTACTCAGACTACTAATTCAAAAGTTAATCTCATCCTGAAACACCCTCACAGACACACCCAGAATAATGGTTGACCAAATATCTGGGCACCCTATGGTTTAATCAAGTTGGCACACAAAATTAACCATCACAGGACCCAAGGAAAATGAAGACAGCACTATGACAGTACGGCTTCTGCCTCTCCATTCTGTTCCCTCCTGGCTCCTTCCCACTGACCAAGTGTTGTCTTAACTGAATGAAGTGGGGAGAGGTAGGAGGAACAGGGATGGAAATGGACAGGACGGATGAAAGAAGGAGAATTTCTAAATTAGTTTGGGGCCAACACGCTTTTGGGATAAGAGTTCATCTGGAGTAATCTACCAGTTTATAGAGGGAGTTTTTTTAATAATCCTTTTGTACTGGCCTATATCTCTAGTATGATAATGCATTAAATGGGATCACAATAACATAGTCAAGATTTGCAAGGAAGGGACAGGATCAAGAGATTTTTTTTTTTAAAGAAAGACTTTAATAAGTTTCCACAAGGTCCCTGACCCTCGTCTCATGCCCCTAGGTCCCTTTGAGGTAGATATTATTATCCTCACGTTAGAGATGTGGAAACTGAGGTAGAGACCCGTTCTGCCAAGATGGTGGAGCAGGGACCGACAGGAGTACCTGTCTTTCCTGGTCTGCTATTCTTCACTACCTCACACTCAGCAGCTGACCTGCTGTTAATTAGCAAAGGATGCCCCCCTCCTTTCTCCACATGTGTACATCTCTAGAGAACATTTTTCTCTCATTAGTATCAAAAACGAACCAGGGTTTTTAGTACCCAAGCTCTGGAATCGATTAAGCATTTTAATCAGATGAGAGTTACAAGAAGCTGTCAGTAGACTCATTCCCAGCCAAATACTCTTGCCCATGGCTCATCACTTCTAATAAGGCAATAATAACACTTTTAATCCTGCACTCCACAGTTAGTGAGTCATTCCTAATTACCCTCATCTATGAGAGAAATCTCTTTATTAGGCCCTGAGCTAATGCTGTCCTAGAACCCCTTCTATGATTTCACAAATTCTCTGGGACAGGGTCTGTCAAGATGAGAGGAAACAGGGAAATATATTTGTCCCTGTGCAGAGAGCCATGCACAAGGCATCACATTTCATGCAGCTGTAATAAAGCCAGGGGCTATTAGTCATAATTAATTGAGTTGAATTAAAGAGAGGTTGAACTTTTTTTTTTTGATTTATCTACCAGCAAAGAAGGGATCACAGCACATTCTTTAGTTTCCCGGAAAATAACTGCAGAAAGTTGGGTTATTCTATGTGGTCAGACTTAGCATACCTTGCCCTTGTTACTAGTCAGTTCCCATTCTAGAAAAAAGTAGGTTTGTGGCTCCTGTTCCATAGTAACACACTTGATGATTTTTTTTTTTAATTTAAGTGTAGTTGATTTACAATGTTGTGTTTGTTTCAGGCGTACAGCAAAGTGATTCAGTTATACATATATTGTACATATATATATATATATTCTTTTTCAGACTCTTTTCCCTTATACGTTATTACAAAATATTGAGTATAGTTCCCTGTGCTATACAGTAGGTCCTTGTTGGTTATCTATTTTATATATGGTAGTGTATGTTAATCCCAAACTCCTAATTTATCCCTCCCCCCCTCCCCCACATTTTCCCTTTGGGAAAATTGATGATTTTTTTAAGTAGCACTCTGATGGATTATTGCAAACAGTGACCATCCTGACTTGATATACATCTTTCCCTAGGACACCAAAGGACACACATGGACACCCACACACCTCATCAGTACCTTAAATTGGTCAATTATGTTTGAATAAAAGGAACTTCTCTCCTCTATGCCAGTGTTTGGTTGAGAAAGCCACCTGGGGAGGGAGAGAGGCACTCTGTTTTGAATATGCAACTGAGCTCTCCATGCAAACAAGGCAATAGAATCAAAGACCCAAGAGAACCCTCTCAGTGCCATTCCATCCAGCCCCCAATTCCTCAATAATAAATCCCCTTCCCTCCAAAATAGTAGTGAACACTGCAAAACTGTTAATAGCAGCTTGGACTAGTTTAAGTCTAGCTGTCCCTTTTCAGATAGGCTTAATATTGGATACTAAACCAGAAGAATACAAATACGGCCTGACCACAGAACACAGCAGGTAGTGGCTCACTGAAGCATCACGCGGAGATTATGACAAATTCATGCTGCACTGTGTACACCTTCGGCTCTCCGTGCATTCCATGCCATCTTCTCCTTTGCCACTGCCACCGTGGCAGGACATCTCCCAGGTTACTGCTGCTGAGCTGAAACTGTGCCCTCTCCCCTGTGATCTGCTATCAGATGAGCATTTAGCACTCGTCCCCGAATCAGAGGGGACCATTTAATCCACAGGGACATGCTGTGTAGGCACACCTTGACAGGCTCTGCACGAGTCTGCACTGCTGTGAAAGGCAGACTTGGGAGAGTCCCTGGGCTATTGTTTCCAAGCCTCATCAGGCCTAGAAAGGCATGGACATCTAGTAAACAGTAGCCCCCCCAAATGCATAAGCCAGTAAAAAGAAAACAGATTCTAACACTCCCTGCTTTCCCCCTCCCATGAATGCTCTCTCCCATCTATCTACAGCACACAATGTATTCATTTAGTCAATAAGTATGCTCTGGCACCTGCACTGAGCTCTGACACATAATCCTCACCCTCATGGAAGAACAGGGGGCCAGTAGAACTATTTGGACAAGTTCTTAACATTCACAAAGGGATTCAAATTTAGACTTGTGAAGTTACCGCCAAATGAAGGCCTGTATCAAAGATACAGTCACAAAGATACAGTCACAAAGATAGACTGAATGACTGAAAGAAATTTATCACCTAGACTTAAACTCATATCCAATCATCAGAATGCCTAATGCCTATTGCACTATGAATTATAATCAAGCTATAATTAAGCTCTGAATAGAAAGAATTCACTTGTGTTTTGTGCTTTATAGCATTGATGTGTTCATTGTAAACCTCTAAAATGGACTGCAAGAAGGTTCAGACCTTCCCTTATGTTCCCGTACACTGGAAGCCTTGAAGAATGGAAGGGAAATGGACCTCTCTCAACTGCTGTAGGAGAAAGAGGAAGAGAAAGGGGTAGAGAAGTGACCAGCAGTCCATAATACATAAGCTCTGTTGTCCACCGAGGCCTCTGTTTCCCTCCAGGGCTCTGCTAAGCTAGGCTCCCACTTCAATTCAGAGATTTCTCCCTTCCCTGAACAGTGGCCCTTTCTCTATGTCAAATGTCTAACAATAGACATTTGGCATAGGGGGGTCTTCTAACAATATGGCACACTGAACTGATAAGAAAGAAGAAAAAGCCTCTTTCAAAATCATGTTACATGCTTGATCAAATATAATACATTTTTAAAATCATGATTAACTTTGAAAGAAAGGCGTTCCAGGAATAAAGAGGGGATCCAAGCCAGAGACTTAATGGAGGCTGCACTTTCAGGCCTTTTTCTGTGCCAGGCACTTGGATGAGCATCTTTTTTTTTTTTTTCACGTAATTTCTTTTTTTAACATCTTTATTGGAGTATAATTACTTTACAATGTTGTGCTAGTTTCTGCTGTATAACAAAGTGAATCAGCTGTATGCATATGTATATCCCCATATCTCCTCCCTCTTGCGTCTCCCTCCCATCCTCCTTATCCCACCCTTCTAGGGGGTCTCAAACCACGGAGCTGATCTCCCTGTGCTATGCAGCTGCTTCCCACTAGCTATCTATTTTACATTTGGTAGTGTATATATGTAAATGTTATTCTCTCACTTCGTCCCAGCTTACCCTTCTCCCTCCCCATGTCCTCAAGTCCATTCTCTACATCTGTGTCTTTATTCCTGTCCTGCCCCTAGGTTCATCAGAACCACTTCTTTTTTTTTTTTGGATTCCACATATATGTATTAGCATAAGGTATTTGTTTTTCTCTTTCTGACTTACTTCACAATGTATGACACACTCTAGGTCCATCCACCTCACTACAGATAACTCAGTTTCATTTCTTTTTATGGCCGACTAATATTCCATTGAATATATGTGACACATCTTTATCCATTCATCTGTCAAAGGACACTTAGGTGGCGTCCACGTCCTGGCTACTGTAAATAGTGCTGCAATGAACATTGTGGTACATGACTCTTTTTGAATTATGGTTTTCTCAGAGTATATGCCCAGAAGTGGGATGGCTGGGTCACATGGTAGCTCTATTTTTAGTTTTTTAAGGAACCTCCATACTGTTCTCCATAGTGGCTGTATCAATTTATATTCCCACCAACAGTGCAAGAGGGTTCCCTTTTCTCCACACCCTCTCCAGCATTTATTGTTTCTAGATTTTTTGGTGACGGCCATTCTGACCGGTGTGAGGTGATACCTCATTGTAGTTTTGATTTGCATTTCTCTAATGATTAGTGATACTGAGCGTCCTTTCATGTGTTTGTTGGCAATCTGTATATCTTCTTTGGAGAAATGTCTATTTAGGTCTTCTGCCCACTTTTGGACTGGGTTGCTTGTTTTTTTGATATTGGGCTGTATGAGCTGCTTGTACATTTTGGAGATTAATCCTTTGTCAGTTGCTTCATTTGCAAATATTTTCTCCCATTCTGAGGGTTGTCTTTTTGTCTTGTTTATGGTTTCCTTTGGTGCAAAAGCTTTTAAGTTTCATTAGGTCCCATTTGTTTATTTTTGTTTTTATTTCCATTTCTCTAGGAGGTGGGTCAAAAAGGATCTTGCTGTGATTTCTGTCAAAGAGTATTCTTCCTAGGATTTCCTCTAAGAGTTTTATAGTGTCTGGCCTTACATTTAGGTCTTTAATAAATTTTGAGTTCATTTTTGTGTATGCTGCTAGGAAGTGTTCTAATTTATTCTTTTACATGTAGCTGCCCAGTTTTCCCAGCACCACGTATTGAAGAACCTGTCTTTTCTCCATTGTATACTATTGCCTCCTTTATCAAAGATAAGGTGACCATATGTGCGTGGGTTTAGCTCTGGGCTTTCTGTCCTGTTCCATTGACCTATATTTCTGTTTTTGTGCTAGTACCATACTGTCTTCATTACTGTAACTTTTTAGTATAGTCTGAAGTCCAGGAGCCTGATTCCTCCAGGTCCGTTTTTCTTTCTCAAGATTGCTTTGGCTATTTGGGGTCTTTTGTGTTTCCATACAAATTGTGAAATTTTTTCTTCTAGTTCTGTGAAAAATACCATTGGTAGTTTCATAGGGATTGCACTGAATCTGTAGATTGCTTTGGGTTGTAGAGTCATTTTCTCAATGTTGATTCTTCCAATCCAAGAACATGGTATATCTCTCCATCTGTTTGTATCATCTTTAATTTCTTTCATCAGTGTCTTATAGTTTTCTGCATACAGGTCTTTTGTCTCCTCAGGTAGGTTTATCCTAGCTATTTTATTCTTTTTGTTGCAATGGTAAATGGGAGTGTTTCCTTAATTTCTCTTTCAGATATTTCATCATTAGTGTATAAGAATGTAAGAGATTTCTGTGCATTAATTTTGTGTCCTGCTAGCCTACCAAATTCATTGATTAGCTCTAGTAGTTTTCTGGTAGCATCTTTAGGATTCTCTATGTATAGTATCATGTCATCTGCAAACAGTGACAGCTTTACTTCTTCTTTTCTGATTTGGATTCCTTTTATTTCTTTTTCTTCTCTGATTGCTGTGGCTAAAACTTCCAAAACTATGTTGAGTAATATTGGCAAGAGTGAGCAAACTTGTCTTGTTCCTTATCTGACAGGAAATGGTTGCAGCTTTTCGCCACTGAGAAGGATGTTGGCTGTGGGTTTGTCATATATAGCCTTTATTATGTTGAGGTAGGTCCCCTCTATGCCTACTTTCTGGAGAGTTTTTATCATAAATGGGTATTGAATTTTGTCAAAAGCTTTTTCTGCATCTATTGAGATTATCATATGGTTTTTATCCTTCAATTTGTTAAAATGGTGTATCACATTGATTGATTTGTGTATACTGAAGAATCCTTGCATTCCTGAGATAAACCCCACTTGATCATGGTGTAAGATCCTTTTAATGTGCTGTTGGATTCTGTTTGCTTGTATTCTGTTGAGGATTTTTGCATCTATGTTCATCAGTGATATTGGTCTGTAGTTTTGTTTTTTTGTGACATCTTTGTCTGGTTTTGGTATCAGGGTGATTGTGGTCTTGTAGAATGAGTTTGGGAGTGCTCCTCCCTCTGCTATATTTTGGAAGAGTTTGAGAAGGGTAGGTGTTAGCTCTTCTCTAAATGTTTGATAGAATTCGCCTGTGAAGCCATCTGGTCCTGGGCTTTTGTTTGTTGGAAGATTTTTCATCACATTTTCAATGTCAGGGCTTGTGATTGGTCTGTTTATATTTTCTATTTCTTCCTGCTTCAGTCTCAGAAGGTGTGCTTTTCTAAGAATTTGTTCATTTCTTCCAGGTTGTCCATTTTATTAGCATATAGTTGCTTGTAGTACTCTCCCATGATTCTTCATATTTCTGCAGTGTCAGTTGTTACTTGTCTTTTTTCATATCTAATTCTATTGATTTGAGTCTTCTTCCTTTTTTCTTGATGAGTCTGGCTAATGGTTTATCAATTTTGTTTATCTTCTCAAAGAACCAGATTTTAGTTTTACTGATCTTTGCTATCGTTTTCTTCATTTCTTTTTCATTTATTTCTGATCTTAGCCTTATGATTTCTTTCCTTCTGCTAACTTTGGGGTTTTTTGTTTTTCTTTCTCTAAATGCTTTAGGTGTAAGTTTAGGTTGTTTATTTGAGATTTTTCTGGATTCATGAGGTAAGGTTGTATTGCTATATACTTCCCTCTGAAAACTGCTTTTGCTGCATCCCATAAGTTTTGGGTCATCGTGTTTTCATTGTCATTTGTTTCTAGGTATGTTTTGATTTCCTCTTTGATTTCTTCAGGGATCTCTTGGTTATTTAGTAGAGTATTGTTTAGCCTTCATTTGTTTGTGTTTTTTACAGTTTTTTTCCTGTAATTGTTATGTAGTCTGATAGCATTGTGGTCGGAGAAGATACTTGATATGATTTCAATTTTCTTAAATTTACCAAGGCTTGATTTGTGACCCAAGATATGGTCTATCCTGAAGAATGTTCTATGAGCACTTGAGAAGAAAGTATATTCTGTTGTTCTGGGATGGAATAGCCTATAAATATCAATTAAGTCCATCTTGTTTAGTGTGTCATTTAAAGCTTGTGTTTCATTATTTATTTTCATTTTGGACGACCTGTCCATTGGTGAAAGTGGGGTGTTAAAGTCCCCTACTATGATTGTGTTACTGTCGATTTCCCCTTTTATGGCTGTTAGCATTTACCTTAAGTATTGAGGTGCTCCTATGTTGGCTCCATATATATTTACAATTGTTATATCTTCTCCTTGGATTGATCCCTTGACCATTATGTAGTGTCCTTCTTTGCCTCTTGTAATAGTCTTTATTTTAAAGTCCATTTTGTCTGATATGAGAATTGCTACTCCAGCTTTCTTTTGATTTCCATTTGCATGGAATATCTTTTTCCATCCCCACACTTTCAGTCTGTATATGTCCCTAGGTCTGAAGTGGGTCTCTTGTAGACAGCATATATATGGGTCTTGTTTTTGTATCCATTCAGCCAGTCTATGTCTTTTGGTGGGAGCATTTAATCTATTTACATTTAAGGTAATTATTGATATGTATGTTCCTATTACCATTTTCTTATTTGTTTTGGGTTTGTTTTTGTAGGTCTTTTCCTCCCCTTGTGCTTCCTGCCTAGAGAAGTTCCTTTAGCATTTGTTGTAAAGCTGGTTTGGTGGTGCTGAATTCTCTTAACCTTTGCTTATCTGTAAAGGTTTTAATTTCTCCATCGAACCTGAATGAGATCCTTGCTGGGTAGAGTAATCTTGGTTGTAGGTTTTTCCCTTTCATCACTTTAAATATGTCCTGCCACTCCCTTCTGGCTTGCAGAGTTTTTGCTAAAATATCAGCTGTTAACCTTAATGGGGATTCCCTTGTATGTTATTTGTTGCTTTTCCCTTGCTACTTTTAATATTTTTTCCTTGTATTTAATTTTTGATAGTTTGATTAATATGTGTCTCGGCATGTCTCTCTTTGGGTTTATCCTGCATGGTACTCTCTGTGCTTCCTGGACTTGATTGACTATTTCCTTTCCCATGTTAGGGAAGTTTTCGACTATAATCTCTTCAAATATTTTCTCAGATCTTTTCTTTTTCTCTTCTTCTTCTGGGACCCTATAATTCGAATACTGGTGTGTTTAATGTTGTCCCAGAGGTCTCTGAGTCTGTCTGCAATTCTTTTCATTCTTTTTTCTTAATTCTGTTCCCTGACAGTTATTTCTACCATTTTATTTTCTAGCTCACTTATCCATTCTTCTGTCTCAGTTATTCTGGTATCGATTCCTTCTAGAGTATTTTTAATTTCAGTAATTGTGTTGTTCATCACTGTTTGTTTGCTCTTTATTTCTTCTACATCCTTGTTAACTGTTTCTAGTATTTTCTCCATTCTGTTTCCGAGATTTTGGATCATTTTTACTATATTACTCTGAATTCTTTTTCAGGTAGGTTGCCTATTTCGTCATCATTTATTTGGTCTTTTTGGTTTTTACCTCCTTCATCTGTAACATAATTTTTCGTTGTTTCATTTTTTCTTTTTTTGCTGGGTGGTGCTGTATTCCTCTCTTACTGGTTGTTTGGCCAGAGATGTTCAGCCCTGGAGTTGCAGGCAGTTGGATATAGCCAGGTTTTGGTGCTGAGATGAGGACCTCAGGGAGGCCTCACTCCGATTAATATTCCCTAGGGTCTGAGGTTCTCTGTTAGTCCATTGGTTTGGACTCGGAGCTCCCACCACAGGAGCTTGGGCCCAACCTCCAGCCTGGGAACCAAGATCCCACAAGCTTCATGGTGTGGGAAAGAAAGAAAGAAAGAAAGAAAGAAAGAAAGAAAGAAAGAAAGAAAGAAAGAAAGAAAGAAAGAAAGAAAGAAAGAAAGAAAGAAAGAAAGAAAGAAAGAAAGAAAGAAAGAAAGGAAGGAAGGAAGGAAGGAAGGAAGGAAGGAAGGAAGGAAAGAAGGAAGGAAGGAAGAAAGAAAGAGAGAGGGAGAAAGAAAGAAAGAAAGAAAGAAAGAGAGGAAGGAAGAAAAGAAGGAAGAAAGAAAGTAAGAAAGAAAGAAAGAAAGAGAGGAAGGAAGCAAGGAAGGAAGGAAGCAAGAAAGAAAGAAAGAAGCAGTACAATATCAAGGAATAAAAAACAAAATAAAATTAGAAAGATAAAAAATATATTATGAAAAATAAAACTATAATTGAAACAACTGCAACAAGGTAAAATAAAACCACAACAGAAAAAAAAGGGGGGGGGGAGGAGAACAAGCCAAAAAGAGAGAACAATAACAAAGTATAAAGAATAAAATAAAATTAGAAAAATAAAAGATTAGGAAAAATAAAAATATTAAAAAATCAGCAACAATGAATCTACAAGGTAAAACAGAACCCCAATCTAAAAGAGGAAAAAAACAAAAGAAAACCTTGGCTATGGGGGCAGAGTTTATGTGGGGGTGGAACTTAGGCAGGGGCGGGGTTTAGGGTGGGGCAGGACCTAGGCAGGTGGGGGGGTGACATTTGAGTGTGGGGCGGGGCCTAGGCTCACGACCTGGTTGCTGGAGGTTCCTCCCTACCCCTTAGGTGTCTGTGGTCCCCTACCAGTACCTGGTAGGTGCCCTAGTTGTGAGGAGACGTGAATTCCACGTCCTCCTAGTACGCCATCTTGACTCCGCCCCTTGGATGAGCATCTTTGTACATAAAACTTTTCTTAGGTTTTAGTCCTCTCCCCTGACTGGGATGGGTCCATGTCTTCTAGGATAGATTCACAGATGCAATGTTCTTTGTATGTATGCCTCATACCTATGCATCCTCCTCATATATTCTGGTCACTGGCATCCACTTCCTCTCTTGCCATTAATTGTTAATATATGGATTGCCAAACCAAGAACACACTGTACCACAACAAAAATTGCTTTTTGTAGGTAGATGTCCAAACACTGACATGGCCCTTCCCCCAGCTACTGGATAAACAGCAATGAGGTCACAGCTCTGGAATCCTTGGACTTGAAAATATCTCATTCTATGGGAACCACATGGGTAATCTCTGAGAAAAGAAGGGAGATGATGGGAAGCCCATCCACCCACTTGTACCCTTGGTCTTGGGTGGACTCATTTGTTGGTCCACTGGCACACCAAAGTGCGAGCCATCTTAAACTGAGTCCTCAAACCCAGACCATCCTTTGTGAGCTGACCTAGCTCACCAACCACCTCCACTTTCCACCAACCACATCCACTTCCCACCAATAATAGTGCCCCCACCATAATCTATGTGGCAGACAAAGTTTGTCATCCACCCAATACTCATTTCCACTTCTTCTTTGCTAGCACAGCCTCAATCTTGGAACTGCAATGTGCTCAGCTCCAGAACTACAGTTAGTTAAGCTAAACATAACTATCACATTCCCCAGTTTCTGAACCTCAGGATGTGTGGCTGCCAGCTCCACTTTTAGCCACTCAGGTGTAAATGAACAGTGGTTCAGTTCTGAAAAGGCTTTGGCATTCTTGAAGGAAGAAATAGACATAGCTAATAGTTGCTTTTCCTTTCTCCCTGTCATGAATGTGTATGTCATGCCTGGAGCTACAACAGACAGCTTCAACCAGGAGGAATCAAACCAACCATTTAAGGCAGAGAGGACAGACAGAAAGAGATTGGGTCTTTGAGAACATGGCTGAGCTGCTGTTTCCATCCCGAACTGCAAAACTCTAAACTTATTATTTAAGATAATTAAATGCCCTTATTGCTTAAGCCACTGTTGTTTGGGCATTCTGGTCAATGCAGCTGAAAGCATTCTTAATATACCCTTTTTTCCTGCATTGCACTCAGGTCCACCATGTATGATTCATGACACCTCCAGTATGATGAGTACCCCAAGAGCACTTATCCCAATAATGCAATTTGTTGCTTATTTCATATATTATCCATTTGCTTTCTACAATGGAAGCCCTACAATGTCTGACATATTTCCTATTATATTACCAACATCTAGAAAATTGTCTGGCACATAATAGGGGTTCAAAAAAATAACTGTTACTGAATAATGTCAAGCTGGAAGGAATACATGAATGCCTGAGCTTTGGAAAGCAGTGGGAACATTAACAATAGATTTGTTATAGTTGAAAAACATGTTCTATGAATATGAGGAAAGTCAACTTTGATAAGTCAGTGCTGGTAGGAATTAATGGAATGGGATAACTTTAATCTGGCTGCCCAGAGATGAGAATGACCCCATTTTCCCCAGCAATGGGTACACCAAGGGACTCTGAAGGCCTGTGGTAAAGAGGCCCAAACCAACATATTGACCCTCTTCCTCAGGTTTGGGGTAGATCTAGGGTGACACACACTTGCTGTTACCATTGGTCCTTGGGTACTGAGCCTTAGTAAGGCAGCACGTAGCTCTGATCTTCACTCTCCAGTGATAACCTGCCATGCTTCTGTTGCTCCCGGGGTGCTGTGGAGTCAGCTGCGGGTAACCTGATGATGTTGCAGACAGCCAGGAGGGGGCCAGGATTGGTGGGCGCTGACAACTTGGGCCATTTCCAAACACTGGGGAGATGCAACAATTCACATCCTCAGAGTACACATAGGCTTCTCACCACTGCGATGGTAGCTGAAAATGGCTCTGGGGACCATCCTGATGGTCTCCACCCACTGTGCCTATATTTGTAAAGACATCACATGGCACACAGGCTTTAGAAGAAGTCATACCCGGCTCATCAAGCCTTCATTACAAACATGTGTGTGAATTTCACCTGCAGAACAAATGCCCAAATCAGAAAAACCCAAACGCAGTTTTGAAGAAATAACTAGAAGTCACTCTACACTGATGACTTGGTCTCACACACTGAGTTTTCATAACCTGCCATGTACCTCTTCATAGGTGATAGAATGATCTTTTCATACAGCTTGGAACATAAATCATCTATTTCCTCTACTTTTTTGCCTCAAAATGATTGCCATTCACCCACTATATTACATTAGGCCAGCCTTTTCCTCCCTGGGCATGGCTTCCTATTTTAAGTCCTTGATTCCCACTGATGTTATGGATATTACTTCAGTGACAGCCGCCTCAGAACTGTGCAGAATTTAGAGAGCACTGAGTCTCCCTTCACAGATGGACATTTTATGGCCTCAAAATGCATAGATCCTCCCAACCCAGTAACTTTTCTGATGGTACTGAAATGCATATGGTACCATGATTTTCAATGCAAAGAATCTTAGAATATCCAAGTCAGAAGAGATCTTAAAACCCCTCACGATCTCTATTCTTTCACTGGCATTTGAATTTCCACTCTAATATCCTCAATAACTGAGTAGCTCTCTCTTTAGAAATCTTATGGCTCCAGGAAAGTCACAAAATTCCAAACCATTCCTTATATTTTGGAACAATTGTAGGTACTTGAAAATTCATTCATATTTTAGCCAAAATCTGCCTCCCTATACTGCACACCCAGTAGTCTGTGTGCTGCCCTACAAGACAACCCTTCAAATGTTAGAAGGCAGAAAACTCATTCTCCCCATCGCTTCTTGGTCCCAAATTGATCACAGGTAGTTCCTCACTACAAACTTCTTTTCAAGTTATTATTTCAGTTAATATTTATAATATAATCTTTGATGTAAAGACGCTGTTATACCCACTTTATAAATGAGAAAGTGTGGGATCAGAAGAGATAAGTGGTTGCCCTAAAGTCACCAGCTGGCAGGTGACAGAGCCTTGGCTCAAACCCAAGCCTCCTGATTCCCAGTCCTTTGCTCCTTCCGCTGCTGGAAAAGACATGGTTTTGAGTCCCCTCATGATCTCTGATGCTCTTCTGTGGACACAAACCTATAGTAAGTCACTCATTACTAAATCCTACACACCAAGGTTTCGGCGAGCGCACAGAGCAGGGTGGAATTTCCATGTCCTTTGTTCTGACATGCCACTTCAATTCATGCAGCCCAAATTCAAAATGGCTTCATTGGCACCATGCCCACACTATTTAAATATTTTTTTTTACCATTTATGGAATCAGTATATGTTTATGGTAGAAAACAAGACAAGCAAAAAGAGAAATAATCTAAAATTCCATCAACCACATAAAACCACTATTAACCATTTTCCTATGCACACATTTGGTAATAAATAAGATCATATTGTAATGTTTTGTAATCTGCTTTTTAAACTCAATTAATTATCTGTCCCTGTACTTAAATATTTTCCATGACATCAATTTAGTAGTTGCATAATATTTCTTTATATGAATATGCTCTATTTTAGCCAGTGTCCCATTGTGGGAGACTTGCTTCTAATCTTTCTTGCTGTTGTTACAATACTAAAGTGAATATCCTTGCAGCTAAATATTTCCGCACATCTGTTGTATTCTTTCCATAAGATGTATACCTAAAAGTGGCATTGCTGATCCAAAGATATTCACATTTTAGGATTTTCTTATTTGAATTGCCAAATATACCTCCAAAAGAATCAATTTACATTGCAACCAAAAGTATGAAAACTGATCATCACAAACCCTAGCATTGTTGTATGTTATCTTTTATTTAATATTTGTCAATTTTATGGGCCCAAAATAGTTTTTAAAATTTTATTTTAGTTTGCATTTTTCATTTATTTATTGGCCAATGTTAATATTCTTTTATAAATTGCCCGTTCATATATTTTGCCCATATTTTTACTGGATGTTTACATTTTTATTAATTAATAAAGTCATTCACACCTCTTTGTTGAGTAATATGAGTTTATCTGCATATTAGCCAAAACCTCCAAAAGTTTTTCATGAATGATGCTGTGCAGACACAACTCTCCTATCTCATATGTATCTTACAGTTTTGGCTGCCATCTATGTTTCATTTACATGTCTTCTTATTAAATTTCATTTTGTTAAACTTCCTGTACTGTTGCAAACCATTAAAATAATTTTATCCCCATCCCATCATATTTTTCCCCTATTCTGAGATATCCACCAATTTAACCCATATCTCTACATATTTACTTGGGTCAGGATAAAAGATCATAGGGCAGACATGACTCTTTGAGAGCCCTGAGACCTCCCTACAAGAAAACATCATTCACTATTTCTTTAACACTTCTTTTGGGTTATGTCAGAGTTCTCATTCATTTATTAATGTGTGCCTGCCATCAAAGATATAAATAATGAGTCAAAGGATACAATGGCCCCAAGTCATAGGTAGCTTATAGACTACTGAGAAAGACATTAATCAAATATTCACACAAACATACACTGTTGTAATAAGTACAGTAAAGGAGGAATACTCAAGCCTATGAGAGCCAATAACAGGGATCCATCAGTTACAATAGTCCAACCAAGACATGATGGTTGTTTGGTGTAGTGTGGAGATGGTATAGAGAAAGAGACGTACACCTGAGAAATATTTAGAAGTACACCTGAGAAATCAAAAGGCCTTAGCTGGATTTTCCATTGGATATGGAAAATATAGGAAAAGAATTTATCTAAGATGATTCCTAGAATTTTGGCTTGCACAAGTATGGTCAGTAGATATAATATCAAGGGTGCCATAGCTGTGTGTGTGTGTGTGTGTGTGTGTGTGTGTGTGTGTGTGTGTGTGTGTGTTTTCATCCCTATGCCAAACTAAAATTATTTTAAGCATATTCTGGATAATTTGTATGATCACTCCTTGAGTTCAACAATTTGACATTCTAAAGCTGGTGTTTGGGTTTGCCTTCAGGATCCTGTTAGCACAAGAGATAACCTGGAGTGACAGTGTTTAATCATTAGTGGATTGAGAAGTATGCTTACAGCCACAAGCTTAGTAGATCCTCTTATCAACAAACTTGCTTGAAGTGTAACATTCAAATTGAATTTTTTCACCAGTTATAAAGATCAGATTTTAAAGAATAAAACATTTTCATTTCTTAAGTTAGTAAAGTAAGGTTTTAAACTGTCATTATGAAAACTTCAACGTAAAGAAGTAGCACTTCATTAATTGTCACAAAGTAATTTGAAAAATCCCGAAGGGATCTGAAAAAAAATTTTGAAAGATGGGCTCAAGCCAAGGAAAAGATAAATATGAGGTTATATCAGGCTGTGGAAATGAAGGTTTCACAGTAGTTTGAATAGTGAAAGTGGACAGAGCCTTAATTGGCCTACCGCTGAATTCAGAAGAAAATGAGTAGCAGCAGTCAGGACAATATTCACAGTAGTAGGAGTGATTTAAACTCAGGAAAAAAAATCATTAAAATAAATTTGAATAATAAAGACAATGTAGTACTGGCATAAGGGTAGATATATAGATCAATGGAACAGAAATAAGAGTCCAGAAATAAACCTTTACGTTTATGGTCAATAGATTTTCAACAAGGATGCCAAGACCATTCAATGGGGAAAGAACAGTCTTTTCAACTAGTGGCACTGAAACAACTATTTACCCACATTCAAAAGAATTAAGTTGAACCCTTCCTTCCACTATATACAAAAATAACTCAAAATGGGTCATAGACCTAAATGTAAGAACTGAAACTATAAAATTCTTGCATATCCATACAGTGGAATATTATTCAGCTATAAAAAGGAATGAAGTACTGAAACCTACTAAAACATGGATGAATCTTGAAAACATTATGCTAAATGGAAGAAGCCAGACATACAAGGTCACATATTGTATGATTTCATTACATGAAATTTCCAGAATAGACAAATCAATAGAAACAGAATATAGATTAGTGGTTGCCTAGGACTGAGGGTTGGGGAGGGAGGCATGAGGTAAGAGGGAGTGAGAGTGGGAGTGGGAGTGACTGCAATGGATACACCGTTTTTTTTGAGCTGACAAAATGTTAAAAAATTGGTTGAGGAGATGGTTGTGCAATTCTCTGAATATACTGAAAACCATTGAATTATATACTTTATTTTTTCCTTTTTATTGAAGTATAGTTGATTTACAATATTGTGTTAGTTTCAGATATGCAGCAAAGTGATTCAGAGATATATATAAATATTCTTTTCTTAATTCTTTTCCATTATAGGTTATTACAAGATATTGAATATAGTTCCCTGTGCTATACAGTAAATCCTTGTTGTTTATCTATTTTACAATATATGGTAGTGTGTATCTATTAATCCCATACTCCTCATTTATCCCTCCCCCTGCTTCCCCTTTGGTAACCATAAGTTTGTTTTCTATGTCCGTGAGTCTGGTTCTGTTTTGCAAATAAGTTCATTTGTACTATTTTTTAGATTCCACGTATAAGTGATATTATATAATATTTGTCTTTCTCTGTCTAACTTACTTAGTATAATAATCTCTAGGTCCATCCATGTTGCTACAAATAACATTATTTTATTCTTTTCTAAGGTTGAGTAATATTCCATTGCATATATACACCGCATCTTCTTTATCCATGAATTATGTACTTTAAATGGTTAGATTGTATGGTGTGTGAATAATTTACATAAAATAAAATGTACTGATTTTAACTTTATAGCTTGATAAATTTTGACAACTGTATGCACCCATGTAACTACCGCCCCAAACAAAACATAGAAAATTTCTCTTTCCCCAGGGAAATTCTGTTTCTCAGAAAAATGCCCTTTTTATTTAATTCATCCTTCCCCCAAAAGATAACCACTATTCTGATTTCTATCACCATAGCTTCTTGGACTTTATATGAATGGAAACAGACATGATATATTTGGCATGTATGCTTGACTTCTTTTGCTTAGCATAAAGTTTCTGAGATTAATTCATGTTATTACATGTTTCTTGTTTGTTTGTTTTTTGTTGCTGACTAGTGGTCTATTATAGGAATATGTCACAATTATTTTATCAATTCACCTAAAAATGGGCATTTGTGTCATTGCCTGTTTTTAGCTATTAGGAATAAAAATGCTATGAATATTTTTGGTTTTGCTTTAAGATCCTTTTAGCACCAAGGGTCACATGGAGTTCCCTCCCCCTAAATCTTGGCAGCCTCTCTCACTGCGTGGTGAATTAAAGTGTTGAGGAGTGATGCTGTGCTTAAGAGACTGGCAGCTTCCACTTCTGATCTCTTGGACCACTCATCTGGGAGCCTTGAGTCCAACAACCAAGCTGAAGAGACCACAGGTAGAGGCCCTAGATAGACACCATGAAAATAGAGAGGGCCCAGCTGCATCTAGCCTTCCAGCTGTTCCCATCGAGAGACTCAACATTTGAGTGAGGCTGTCCTGGACCATCCAGACAGGACCAGCCACCAGCTGAGGACCACCAAGTGACCCCAGTCAATGTCACATAGAGCAGGAGAGTCGCTCAACCAAGCTCTGCCTGAATTTTTGACTCACAAAATCTTGAGCCATAATAAAATGGCGGTTGTTTTATGCCACTGGGTTTGGTCCTAGTTTTTTACACAGCAATTAATAACAGAACAGGATGAGCGTGGACTCATCCTGCATCTGGGGCTCTGTAGTGTAGTTGAATAGTGTCACCCCAAAATTCATGTCCACCTGGAACCTCAAAATGGGCCTTATTTGGAAATAGGGTCTTTGCAGATATAATTAAGGTAAGGATGGAAATGCAATTATACTGGTGGGTCCTAGTCCAATGACAAGTGTTCTCATAAGAGACAGAAAATGATACACAGAGACATAGAAGAAGACAGTGTGAAAGCAAAGGCAGAGATGGGAGTGATGCAACTACAAACTAAGGATCCCCAAGGAGCACCAGGAGCCACCAGAAGTTAGGAAGATACAGGAAAGGATTCTTCCCTAGAGCCTTTCGAGAAAGCCTTTGGCCCTGCTGACACCTCGATATTGAACTTCTAACCTCTAGAACTGTGAGGTAATAAATTTCTTTTGTTTTACGTCACCAAGTTTGTGGTCATTTGTTACGGCAGCCCTAGGAATCTAGGACTTCTCTTCTGTTCCATCAATCTATGCAGGTCTTAAAAGTGTGGCTGGTTTCTCCATCTATGGCAGGGTCAGCTACTCCCTCAGCTGTACTTGTGTTACTGAGTCCAAGCTTGTACTGCTTGCCACACGACAGGCCAATAAATCAAGAGATGAGTTGTTGGGGCAAGGAACGGCGACTTCATTTGGAAGGCCAGCAGACCAGGAAGATGGTGGACTAGCCTCCCAAAGAACCATCTTGCCCAGGTTTGGATGCTAGCTTCTTTTGTAGAACAAAGAGGGGAAGGTGAGGAGGTAAAGTAAAAAAAGGAGATACATTGTTGCAAGTAGTTCCTGGTTCTGGCCAGGCTCCAGAGGGGATGTGTTAATTCACAGGTAGGCCTGGTCAGGATGTTTCCTGTGAGCTGAACAAAGGTATTTTAGCTTAATGCTCAGGCATGGGAGACAGAGTTCCCAGAGATGGGCCATTAGGTACACTTTAAACTATAGACTACATCCCTTTAGTGATTAACTAGTAGCAAAAGCAATAGAATAAAAAGGTTAAAGTAAAAGAAACAGATCTAATATGGAGTCAGATTTGTTCTTCCCTATTACACTCACAGGGGTGCAAGCAGCATGGGTCTCTTCTCTCCTGGAAAGTCCTGTTCCTTGCTGGACTTAAGTTCATTTAGATTTCTTTGCAACTTCAACTCTCTGATGGGTTTTTTAAATGACTAGTGTGTAACTAATCTAGCTTTTTCATGTTAGGATGAGAGCCACATTCTCTTGTAACTTTCTAAATTCTAACTGCAAGCTCATGCAGAACTTTTTAATTTGCCATACATACATCACAATAAAAGCTATTACATAATGAATTTATAGCTACCTTTTTGTTCTTCCCCTTTTTGTAATATTATAATAAAAATAATCTGAACCAGCATTGGTATCTGAGAGAATCTTTCTTTTAAGTTCCCCTTCAGTATGAGAGGCAGTGGATTAGGTCAGTCAGTTAATAAAGAATGTACCCAGTTTTATGCACTTCAGCCCACAATCTCCATCTCTACATTTCTTGCTCCTCACCGTGCTTCTCACCAACTGTTCTGTCCCCCTGTTTCTCTGGCTCCACCCCTGTTCCAGGCCAAGACAAATATAGGACAGACTTCTTTCTGTCCAAAAATTAGACACTCTAAAGCTGAAAATAAACTTGTAAGTAACTGTGTGTCCTAATTCCTACAATGCTAATGCTTCCTGTACCAGACCAGATCTCATTCCCTAGCACAGAGGAGATTTCTGGGGAAACAAATCTCCAGTCCCATTAGGATTTAACTAAACGGAACCAAATTGTTAGTGCTAAAATTGTTAGTGTTATAATTAGACAAAATTATAAATGGTTCTTTTCATAGTGAAAGCAAAACGTAAGCTACCCTTTCATTAGGAATTGAGCATCTTTTTCCCATTCGCCTCCAGGAAGTCCTGTCAACAAACTTGAAATGTACACTGTTTTGCAGATGACACCACACTTGTGGTTCATTCCTTACGTTCATCACTAAATGTAGTGAAACATTCCTTTGTCTCTACATCAGACACTAACTGAGGATCCAAGGCCTGGGAGAATATAAATATTTTTCTATAAAAAAGAATTATAACTTGATTTGCTGCTCCTTCACCCAGATGTTTACATTGCTGGTATTTTTTATCAACTCCACTGCAGACTGATCTTCAAAATGATAAAAGCTACTGAGATGCTTTATTTTCTTTTTCCCATAATGATTAAAAATAAAAATACCCAGAGCTGATGAAATATTAAGTCATATATCTTTATAACTAGCTAAATCCAAGGTGATTATGATATTCTACCTTTCCCCTCCCAGGGAGGTAAAGCCAGGTCAGATGGGCACAGGGCCAAACAGAGCAAGGTTCAATTTGGGTTTCAGTAGACATATTAATGTCCTAAAAAGAAGGAGGTGGAAAAAACCAGTGAGGCAGTACGATCGTGTCCAAATAAAATGCCAAAGGTCAATCCTGGTGAAGACAAATCCATTGTCAAGACTAAGGACAAGACTGGGAAGTCAGGAGCCAAGGATACAGAAGGATGGAACAATTGATAAGGAGCAGGGCAGGGACAAGGCCATCTGGCCCAGGACATCTATTGTGAGCAGAGCAGTGTTCTTATCAGACATTGATCACATGACACTGGGGTATAGGGGCTGATTTGAAGATGTGGAGTTCACTGAGGATAAGAGAGGCCCTCACATTTCCAAACTGGAAGTTGAAAGGTCCTCATATTTCTTCTGGACTGAAAGTCTTAGATGTTTCTTTGGCCCATGCCAAAGGATGCAGTGGAACTGAGGGAAATCTCTACATTTCTCTCTCAAATGGCAAGAATTTATGTAAAAGAACCTATCTGTTCTCCAGGTTTGTGGCTCACCCCTATCCCCCACCTCCACTGGGCACCTTCATTCTGATAACAGCTTCTTCAATTCTAGTTCTAATGTACCCATTGTATCTTATAAATAGCCCTTTATATCCATGTTCCTAGATCTGGAGCTCTGACTTACCTTTAGAAGTGTTATTCCCTGGAGACAGTTCCTGATCTTAAACCACAGAGGTTTAAGGCTCAAGTACAGGTGGCTTGATCTCCTGGGCACTGACTCCACCTGCTTGGGTTCAGAGAAACAACCAACCCGGAGTCCCCATTAAGTTCTCTGACCACCTCCCTTGGACCATTGGTCTATCATGGCCACAGTCCTCAGGCACCATTGCTCTCAGCCAGTACTCCAGCCCTCAACCTACCCCTGCCATTTGTACTCAATGACACAACTATCAGACCAGTCTGTGATTCACCCTTTCTTCAAGAGGGAAGCAAAAGCCAAATAACCCATATTTGCATTTGTTCCCAAATATAGTGTCTAGCAGTCATCATTATCCAAATCATTATCCCTACCCAGACACTTTCGCACGAACAATTATCATGGAAAAGAACAGTAGGGCTGAAGCCAATGATAAACTAGCATATTTCTCCAAATATTTTATATTACTGAATATGAGTGCCCCTATATTTCAGAGATGTCAAACTATAGTCAACACAGAATGGATAAAGGAAATGTGGTGTATATGTATATATATATATATATATATATATATATATATATATATATATATACATACACACACACACACACATACATGCGTACACACAATGGAATATTATTCAGCCCTAAAAAAAAGGAAATCCTGCCATTTACAACAACATAGATGAACCTGTGATCATTATGCTAAGTGAAATAATCCAAATTCAGAAAGACAAACATCACGTGATATTACTTATATGAGAAATCTAAATAAAAGTCAAACTCGTAGAAACAGAGAGTAGAATGGTAGTTACTAGAAGCTGGAGGGGAAGGGGAGGGAAGATATTGATCAACGGGTACAAACTTTCAGTTATAAGATGAATAAGTTCTGGAGACCTAATGTAAAGCATGATGACTATAGTTATTAATAATGTATTGTATACTTGAAATTTGCTAAGAAGGTAGATCTCAAGTCTTTTCACTATAAAAAAAAAATTAACGATGGAAGGAGATGGATATGTTAATTAGTTTGATTGTAGTAATCTTTTCACAATGTATACATATATCAAAATATCATGTTGTACATCTTAAATATGTACAATTTTTATTTATCAAAAATAAATAAAAATAAAAAATAATGTAGAGTCAACAAAATATGGAGATTTGCTATATTTGGCAGGCTAGCACACAACTTCTATGCTAAAGATCAGGCCCAGGACCCACTGGTAAGAGTAGCAGAGCTACAAAGGTGGGTGAACTTGATGCCTGAGAATTCTCTTACAGAGAGCCAGATATATCGGGGGCTACTAGGTACACAATCTAAAATAGCACTGATAACAGGCTCTGTTAGAGAAGGGACATATAGACACCATGCAATAAATGTAGTCCTGGCGCAAGTCTAGCTCACAATGTGCTAATGGGTCCACCGGCTGATCATTTTTACGGTCCCAGAGAGCATAACGGATATTGATATATTTAGCCTCTGGCAGAGCCCTCACATTGGTTACTTGACAAGCAGAGTAGGTGCAATCAGGGTAGGAAAGGGCAAGTGGAAGCCCTTGAAACTGCCTGCCTTCCTGTTCAAATAATAATTCAGAAGCAATACTCTATCCCGGGTGGAATGGCAGCAATTAATTCTACACCTAACACCAAAGGGACGCAGGATTGGTGGACCTATCATAAAACGTTTAACTCACCAATATAGCCCTTGAAAAAATAAATATGCCTCCCTGCATTCTGGCAGATGATGGTAGGCTATCACAAATTTAGCTAATCTGTGTCCCTAATCACAGTTTGTATGCTGGGTGTAATATCTTTACTAGAAGGTGTAGCTACTTATCTGGTGAATGAATTCTTTTCAATATGCATCAGAAATACAGAGCAGAAGTGCCTGACTTCACATGGGATAGAGAACAGTACTTTCCTAGTCTTGCTCCGGGGCTATGTCAACCCTTCTGCCCTCTGTTTCAATATAGCTTGAGGGACCATTGATGATTTGCATATCCCACAAAACATTAGGTTGGTCCATTATAATGATGATATGAGTTAATTAGACCCAGTGAGTATGAAGTGAAAACTGTAAATGTCCTGGCAAGAAGCATGCACTCCAGAGGGAGGAAGATTCATTCAGGGGCCTGATACATTGGTGAAGTTTTGAGCAACACAGTGGTTTGCACATGATAGAGCATCCCCTCCATGGAAAATATAAGTTACTGTACCTTCCCCCTCCTTCCACCAAAGAAACTGGCAAGCCTACTCAGGTTTTAGAAGCAATATATTATCTGCACTTGGAACAACTGATGTTGAGATCAGTTTATTGGGGACATAATAGGCTGCCAGTTTTGTTTTGTCTTTTTTTTAAAAAAAAGACTTTTGAGCTACAATAGAACTTTATTTCTTTTATATAAATTTTTTTTCTAATTTATTTTAGTTTTGGCTGCGTTGGATCTTCATTGCTGCGCATGCTTTCTCTAATTGCGGCGAGCGGGGGCTACTCTTCGTTGCGGTGCGCGGGCTTCTCATTGCGGTGGCTTCTCTTGTTGCAGAGCATGGGCTCTAGGAACACGGGCTTCAGTAGTTGTGGCTCACGGGCCCCAGAGCACAGGCTCAGTAGTTGTGGCGCACAGGCTTAGTTGCTCCGTGGCATGTGGGATCTTCCCGCATCAGGGATCGAACCCGTGTCCCCTGCATTGGTTGGCGGATTCTTAACCACTGCGCCACCAGGGGAAGTCTGGCTTCCAGTTTTGAGTGGGCATCCAAAGAAACAGAGAGCTCTACAATAAGTATAGGTTGTGTGACCAGGAGGCCAGCTGGCACATGAACCAGCAGATATCACAATGATAGGAGAATACCCAGTGGATAAAGTTATCATGTGGAGTTTTTCACAAGTCACCGTAGGAAAGTCATAACACAGAAATCTAAAGTTCTGGAGCATGCAGTCTGCAACAGAGAATTATACACCATTTGAAAAACAACTCCTCATATACTGTGGCAACAATGGATTGTCTGACCATGGGACATCAAATGAACGTGTCGCTGGAGCTGTCCCCTCATGAGCCTGGTGCTGTCAGTTACACAAAAATCAGGTGGGCACAGCAGCAAATCATCAGGCCTGAAACTGTCTGTGAATAGATGGCCCAAATTCCCATGCCACTCATCTCTGTTGCAATGACACCTCTTCCTCAGTTTACACCTATTGTGTCATGGAGTGGAGTGGAGTAGGGTGAGTTCTACACAACCTGATGGAGGGGGGAAACGAACAAAGTCCTGGTTCATGAATAGATCAACTCAATATTGATGTGAGCCAAAGGTAGGCTGTGACCCTACAGCCTCACAAGTGGGCTTGAAGACAGTGATGAGGGGAAACCGCCACAACAGGCAGAGCTTCAAATGATGTATTTGGTCATCCACTTTGTATGAAGAGAGAAGCAGCATACATAGACTCCTGGGTTGTGATAAATGCCTTGGCTGGTTGGCCAGGCACTTGGAAGAAGCAAGCCTGAAAAATCAGGAACAAGGAGGTATGAAAGAAAAACTTTAAGAATGGGTACAAAATGTAAGAATGTACATAATACACATTAATGCCCATAAGAAAGGATCCAATGTAAAGGAACTCTTGATAAAACAAAATCCAGCTGAGTAACTTTGAAGACCTAATTGGCTTTATTCAATGATTTATGAATCAGGCTGCATCCCATCTGGCAAGAAGAAAGGCATTCTGAGTAGTTGTACGATTTGAGGCATTAACAC